>NC_081415.1:521973309-522273309 GCF_030272615.1 Cryptomeria japonica
ATCATACCTTCCATCCATCTTAGGTCCTTATATCCCTTCATCCTCTATGCAAGGTCAGAAAAGGCACACATCCTTGAGTAAATTTCATCAATCCAAAAGAAGTCCATTTCATTCATATCCATCCATACATTCCTTTCCTCCTCCAAGCAATTTGAATGCCAAGTATACAAGTCATAAGTGTAGAAATCCACATGTATTCAAGGATCAACATGTCCAATATAATCGACATGTCAAAGCAAAGAACAATATGATTTATAAAGAAAAAGAAATATCCAAAAGGCCACAAAGGTCCACTGAGCAAAATAAAGAAAAGTCAAAATACATATGGGTTCCTAAATCCCTTGTGCAAGCAATGCACTCCAAGGAACCACAAAAGCATGAAAAATCCAAAACCATGTGGATCCCTAAGCGGCTCCTTGAAGCACAAAAGCCTAAAGAAACATCCAACTTGGCATCCAAAATTGATATTCCTCCATCCAACCCTCTCAAATTTGTTCCTCCATCACCTTCTTCATCCATTTTGGGCCCTTATGTCTCAAAATCCCAAGCTATTCCTCCATCAAAATCTCCATATCCAAAACCCACTCTTCCTCCATCAATCCATCACCCCTCAAGGTGTGTGCCAATGTCAATCTTGCCTTCATTTCCATCCACTGAAGCCCAATTCTTCCAATACCCTACCTATTATCCAATGCATATTTTCCATCCTTCCATCCCTTTGATCCAATCCTTTGCACAAATCCTCGCCTTAATTTCATCTTATTTTCCATGTCCTTATCCTACCAACATCTTTGAGCATACTTTTAAAGGTCATGGTCCATTTTTTTCAAGGCTACTATCCAAACAAAAAGATGCTTGAGTCCTTTTTCCATCCCCTATCATGTGTCCATTTTCGACTAAAATGTCAAAATACAAAAAAAATTGAAAAAAAAAAAATTGAAAAAAAAAAATTGAAAAAAAAAGAAAAAAAAAAAGGAAAAAAAGTAAAGCAAAAATAATTCGTCCACTAGTGAAAACCTGGTAAACAGGCACCTTGGGCAAGTACCGTGATGAAAACTTGGCAAACAAGCATCATGCATAATCTATGAACTTCTTGCATACCACACTTGGGGGCAGGTTTCCTCCTTCATATCTTTTTGTCCTTCATTTTTCCATTATCCTATCATACCATGTCATTACCCTTCATATCCTATTGTCCCTCATGTACATATCCCCTTTTCCATCTTTGATCTTGACAAGGCTGACGATCTTCATGAGCATCATGTATCTTGTTTGCAGCTTTCAGTCTATCATAGCTTTTGGTCTTTATCCATTTGCTTATTACAACCTTTCATCCATATTCCCTGGCTTATTGCAACTTTCTACCACTATCCCTTAGCCTATCCCGACCTTCAGTCCATGTCCCTTATCCATTCTTGGTCTTGCTTATCCTATCCATATCTTATCACTATCCATACATTCTTTTTTTGTCCCTTGATCTTGATCTGACATAAAGACGCAAAATTTAAACATGGTTTCAAAAACCTCTTGACATGTCCCTCATGCCCTGTCACTACTTTACATTTCCATATCCAGTCTCTTGTCCCATCATGCAATAGCCCTTGAAAATTGCATCTGTATTGTCTCCATGATAAAAGGCCTTTGTCTTCCCTCTATCCACCAACATTTCAGAAAGCCTATTTATTCACCTGTCCTATTCCTTGCCTTGCTAGACACTGGGGGCAAAAAAACCATAAAAATTGAAAAATGTGCTGAAATAAATTCAAAAAAATTGAAAAATGTCTTGAAATAAAAAACAAAAAAATTGAAAAATGTCCTGAAATAATTCAAAAATCATAAAAAATTGAAAAATGTCCTTAAAAAAAATCTCCAAAAAAATCAAATAAAGTCTTGAAAAAAATGAACAAAAGTTTTTTCAAAACATTAAAATCCAAAAAACAAGCATTTTGTCAATAAAGGATCTCTTTTTGTGCATAAGACAAATCACTGAGCATCCCTCCAACGACACGCAATCACACATTGTGCTTTAATGAAATCATGCGTAAATAGATGAACTTTTTCAATCAAACCAAACATTCAAACTGATCAAAATTGTCATAGCAATCGAACATCAGCATCACTATCATTCGTCCTTGGCTAATATCATGGGTCTTATACAGGGTGTGGTATACTCGAAACTAGACTATGTCCTATCTTAGACGGGGTACCGCATGTCCTGAAACCAGACAACATGATCGTCCTATCAGCACTTTCAACTTTTGACAATGAAGATCAAGATGTTTGTTTGATTTGTTGGAATTTGTGCATCTTATCTTATCTTTTTACTGATTTATCTTTGGTTTCGATCATGTTCCTGTGTTGCTCAATGATGTCACTGAGTGATTTAGAGTAACCGGGATGGTTCATGGTCCCTTTCTTTTTGTTGTGATTGTTGTTTGTCTGTGATGTGTCTGTCTTATGCAAAGGGATTGCATTATAGCTCTGGCCTTCTATGCCATGATGCTACGCATCCATTTTGCTACATTAAATAAAGGTTCTCACCTACAAATTGCATTAGTGAAAGCAAGTTTTTCTTCGTCTCTAACTGTTTTCTGTTTCATTTCTTCTTACTAACATTTCTTCCGTCAGTCTTGGCAGTCCGTTTGATCCTATTATCTTCTATCATTCTTATCGATCAATTGGCCTATTTTCTGCATGTTTCCGGCCAATTCCTCGAGGGGGCATGCATATGTCATTGTCATTGTCTGGGGCATTTTCATTACTGTTCTTTGAAACAACGCTTAAAATCGCATTGTCTCAAAGAGGGGCAAAATGTAGACACCTAAAAATGGTCAACGCTTGTGGAATCATACTTTAACATTTGTGCACTGCCTTATTTTAGAGTTTTTGCGTCGCATTAACATTTCTCCTATGTTATGCACTTGGTCTTTATCATTTGTGAGCATCGAGTCCTTCTTCTGCATTCTTCATTTGTCTCGCTTTCGAATTTGGTCTTGTCGATAACAATCTTTAATCATGATTTTGGTCGATCTTGTCAATCTCTTATCAACTTGTCAATCTCGTCATTTTACGATCGATTTGTCATCGATCCTTGTCCTCTTCAATCATGTCAATTTGGATCAATTTGTCATTGTTCCTCGGTGCATTTATCAATCAAATCATTTATCAATCCAAAATCATGATCGAATCGATATCAATTATCCTTTGTCAAGACCTAATTGTCGTCTTTGCATTTCTAATTCATCTTCCAAGGTTTTATGATTTATTCATTTAATCTTGTTTGGCATTTTCCCTCTAGGTTAAATAATTTATTTATTTATCCTAAGTCTTCTTGACACAATTAAATGTTTATTTAATTGGCTAATTAATTCCTCCTATTTTTGTAAATTAATTAATGAATGAGAAATTATTAATTAATTTACCTAATTTGCATCAATTTCCTAATTTCCAAGTCATCATTTCTAACCTAATTTTCTAATTTCTCCTAAATTCCTAAATGTCTATTTCTATTTCAAATTCATGTCAATCAATCCTTGCATAGCAATTTGTCATAAATTGTCATAAATCCTTGCATAGCAATTTGTCATAAATTGTCATAAATCCTTGCATAGCAATTTGTCATACACATGTCATAATTTTTCTATTCTTGATTTGAATTTCCATTCGAATCATTATCATGCTAATTTGATCTTTTTCTCCAATTTCTCTATAAATTGGATGAATTTCTTCAATCAGATCCCCAATTGATCGCATTTTTGGATCCCCTAATAATCAGATTATTGAATTTATAATCACTTTGTCAAATCACATTTCAAGTACTCTTGATCAACCATCTTGTCTACTTGCTTTCAATCATGTGTGTGCACTTGTAGGTGAGATCCACAACAAAAACTATTTGGAGAGGAAAGAAGAACAATGGAGCCGCATGAAGGGAGCATTCAGATCTGCATATGGTTTGCATAGTATTTACTTTTGAATGTTTTGTCTTTATGTCTCTATTGAGTGTGTTTAGGATAGATCATTACATTTTAGTTTTTGTGATTGAGCTAATGATTAGTGTTTTGACTTGTTTGTGATGATTTCTGATTTCCTAAGCTACAATAGGAGTACTTACTGGTTTTGAATCCTCCATTCCAAATTTCTTCAAGATTTCCTTTATGTACTTGGATTGAGTAATGAAAATCTCATTTTTCATTTGCATTATTTGTAAACCTATAAAATACTTTATCTCACCGATTAATGACATCTCAAATTCTTTGCTCATTTCATTTCCAAAGTTCTTGCATAAAGAGTCATTTCCACAAAATATAATATCATCAACAAATATGGCTGAGATCAGTATTCCATTTTCATCATTCTTCATGTACATATTGCTATTCTCACTTGTCCTTATAAAACCAATCTTAATCAAATAAGAGTGCAATCCTTCATACCATGCTTTAGGTGCTTGTTTCAGACCATATAATGCTTTGTTCAATTTACATAGTTGATCTTTATTATTGTCTTCAACAAATCCTTCAGGTTGTTCAATAAAAACTTATTCTTCTAATATTTCATTTAGAAATGCAGATTTGACATCCATTTGATATACCTTGAATTTTTTGAAAGTAGCATATGCCAATAATGTTCTTACTCCTTCAAGTCTAGCCATAGGTGCAAAAGTTTCACCATAATCAATTCCTTCTTCTTGAGCATAACCTTTGCAAACTAATTTTGCTTTATTTTGAATGACCTCACCTTTTTCATTTAGCTTGTTTCTGAAAATCCACTTTGTACCGATTACATTTTTGTCCTTCAGTCTTGGGACCAGTGTCCATGTGTCATTCTTCTTGATTTGATCAATCTCTTCTTTCATAGCATTTATCCAATCTTCACTGTTAAATGCCTCTTTCACTATTCTCGATTCAAATTCAGATATCAGCCCGTGTCATTATTGGATCATCCTTATCTCCTATAATCTAACTTGGTGCATGATGTCTTCTGACATACTTGGCTAATACAAGCTTGGTAGGCTCTGTATGATCTTCTTCATCACTCGGTAACTGGATATTCTCTTCATTTTCTTCAACAGTTTTCTCGGTAGGACTTGTCGGTTCAACATAGACAAATTCATCATAATCTTCTGGTTCTTTGGAATTTCCTTCATCATTTCTTTTTGCAAATTCATCAATCTTCACATTTGCACTTTCTACTATTTTGTTAGATGATTTGATTAGACATTTAAACGCTTTGCTTCTAGAAGAATAACCTAGAAATGTTCCTTCTTCACTGTTCTGATCAAACTTGCCATTTCTATCATCTTTGTGTACATAACATCTACTTCCAAAGATTTTAAAATAACTTACATTAGGTTTCTTATCATACCAGATTTCATATGGTGTCTTCAAAGTACCTTTCTTTAGTTGTACTCGGTTCAGGGTGTAAACTATTGTGCTTATTGCTTCTCTCCAAAATATTTGTGGCAGTTTCTTTTCAATCATCAGGGTTCTAGCACAATCCACAATAGATCTGTTTCTTCTCTCAACTAGCCCATTCTGCTATGGAGTTCTCGATGCAGAGACTTGTCTTTTAATACCATGATCATTGCAGAATAAGTTAAACTCATCAGATGTGAACTCTCCTCCTCTATATGATCTAAGACATTTCAGTTGTCATCCTATTTCATTTTCAACTCTTGCCTTGTACCATTTAAACATTTGAAAAGCTTCTGATTTTTCTTTTAAAAACATAACTGACATCATCCTTGAATAGTCATCCATAATTAATATGAAATATTTATCACCATAATAACTTTGAACTTTCATAGGACCACAAAGATCAGTGTGCACAAGATCTAAAATTCCCTTAGAAGTGTAAGACTTACTTGTAAATCTTGATCTTGTCATCTTACCCATCTGGCATCCTCAGCACATAGCATTCTCAGGTTTTTCAAGACTCGGTAGACCTCTTACTCGGTGCTTCTTACTTATTTTGATCAGATTATCAAATTTTACTTAAAAAAACCTTTTATGCCATAACCAGGTATCATCTATCTTTGCATACAGACACTTGTTCCAAGTTGAGTCAAGGTGAAATTTGTTACCTTTTGTTTGTGTCCTGGTAGTAGCTAACTTTCCATTCTTGTCATGAACTTTGACAATTCCCTTCTGAAATTCTATTTGGTAACCTATATTGTTTAGCTGTGCTACACTCAACAAATTGTATTTCAAACCTTCAACCCAATAAACATCATTGCATCTTGCATTGTCAAGAAGTGTTATAGATCCTTTACCTTTCACTGGACATGGTGCATCATTACCAAATCTTACATAGCCTCCATCATAGTCTTCTAACATAACAAACTTGTGTTTATCTCCTGTCATATGATGTGAGTATCCACTATCTATGATCCAAGAATCATTAGTATTTATGTGAGATATTAGGGCTTTTTCTTCATACCTTTCTTCATCTGATCCATCTTTGATAGTCACATAAACTACTTCCTTTGTATCAGTTTCATCTGATTTATCATCATTGGATTCCTCATCAGCTATTAAGCATGTCTTTCTATCTCTTCTTCTGAAGTCTCGGTGTCCTTTGTAATGATTGTTTTTCTGTCTGTCATCTTGGTAATCTCTCTTTTTAGTAGAATCTTTGTCAGAACATTTAGAAGCCATATGTCCTATTTTATCACAATTGAAACATTTCAAAGGTAGTTTTCCTTTATACTTACCTTTGCCTCTCAGTAACCTTCTGGCTAATAGTGCTTCAAACTCTTCCTAGTTTCTGATTTCCTCATACAATTTGTGTACTTCTTCCATGTTCTTATGAAATCTTTCACTTGCTCCACTATGATCTCCTTCAGAGTACTTGTACTTTCTTTCATTGTAATCATTAGATTCATCAAGATGAAAAGAACTAAATGCAGATTCAACTTTATTTACCCAAGATCCACTGTTATCAAAGTTACTTAACTCAAATGCATGTAGCTTACCAATACTAGCATCTAAAGAAACTCGCATATTAGGTACAAACCTCAATTCATTGATTATAGAGACTCGGATTGCATAAGCCTGTAGAAGGGTTCTTAAAAACTTATTTGTTATATCCTTTTCTTCAATAGTTCCACCTGCTCCTTTGATTTGATTGACAATCTCCTTTAGTCTTGTATTGTACTGAGTTATGTTCTCACCTTCATTCATCCTCATAGATTCAAGTTGTCCTCTTAGACTATCTACTTTTTCTCTTTGAACATGTTCATCTCCTCCATATACTGATATGAGCTTATCCCACTTAGCCTTTTCATCATTGCAGCCTTCTAGATCATTAAACTCTGAGTCGGTCAATGCAGATGTTATTTCAATCATTGCTTCGCTATGTTCTTGCTTTGCCTTTATCTCTTCCATTGTCAATGGCTAGGTTCTCGGTGTGATGAAATCATTCTCTAGATAATATATAGAATTTCTCCAACTCCTGATAGGTGCAGCTTCATCCTTTTCTGCCATGTAGAGAAACTTGACTTGTTCAGCTTCGGTGCATCCCTCTTATACATCTTCGGATCTTTGCCTCAAGTACCTTTAAACTTTTCTTCCGGAGTCCAAAGCTCTGATACCAATTGATAGTTCTGAAACTTAATGTAAGTATAGTTCCAATAGCCAACAAGATGAGAGGTGGGGGGGGTGAATCATACAAACTTAATCTTCCATAAAAACATCAAATTCAACCTTGGTAACATATACTTCAGTAATATAACCAAAACTGCTAAACATGCAAACTCAAAAGCATATAAACATCATAAACCTCATAACACCAGATTTAACGTGGAAAACCAAATAGGGAAAAACCACTATGGGATTTCGGACCCACTAAGAAATATACTCTTCTAGAGTATGCTCCGTTAAAAGCAAATCCTGTTAAAGATTACAAACCACATTGCTAGATGTGACCTGGTTAAGGGATTTCCCTCAGATTTGTTAGGATCTTCACCTTGTTAGAAGTGACCTTGTTAAAGGATTTCAAACACTCAATCTGAATGTCACCTTGCTAGAGGGTTTTACAAATAAGACTGTTAAGTCCACTCGGTTAAGAGATTTTCTGTCACTTTCACAAAATAATAGTAATAAAAATCTATCTGCAACTTCACATCTAAAATGCTAAAGCAGATTCTTATTTTTTCAATACAATCTAGACATAGAACTAATCTTGTCCATCTATTGGGCTTCTATACTCTATTATTCAAACAGGTCTTCAAGCTTTTGTGCTCAGTAATCACTATGTAGCATCCCTGTGCATACATTTTCCCACAGGCCTTGTTTATCAATAGTTCCCTATTTATAAACAATTAGCTAACCACTTAATCTCCTTGATCACATTTCCCATGATCAATCATAGCCATCAGATCTTCAAACTTTGACTAGGTTCAATGTATCCTTCGATCTGAAAATGTTTTACCCTGCCTAGGAACTTGCATACATTTCTTGGAACTTGTGCTAGGGTATTGCGGTTCAATCTGAGTTGTAGATCTTCATGCTAATTTTCCTTTGCCATAGATTCATTAACAAACTTCATGCATGACATACCAATCATTTAATCAGTTCCAGCTCATCAGCTTCCTTCATTAAATAACTCATGTAACCATTTAATGTATTCTAGTACAGCTCAATTACAACTCAGTAATAACTCGGTAAATACTAAACTTCACTCGGTAGACATTCTGCCTTCACTAACCAATAGCGATAACCTTAGGGTTTACCGACTAGGTTCCTTAGGGTTTACCAACTAGGTTCTTTGCTCGGTAACATATTATAGTATTAACCTTACAATTTACAACATATGTATGATGTTAAAACAATCTAAACATCATGATCTCATCATTGTCTGACTCGGTAATAGTTGCCCATTGAATACCTTATTCATCCCCTTATTCGTCATATTCTTTTTGTGTCTTTTACCGACATCTTTATACTCTTTAAATCATACTTCTCAAGATATGGCAACATCATACTAAATTAGAAAATCAATTTCTTGACATCAACGACAAAATAATAATATCAAGACAGTAAACATACTTAATCAGTTATATCCATAATCATCAACAATCTTCTCAATATCCTTATTGAAATGCCAACAATCTCCCATTGTCTGTTATAATGCCGAATGCCAATAGACCATATCAGACGCATCATTCACAAAGTTTTTCCCTTTCTAGAAGGATATTTTTCTTTTCTTAGACTGTACTCATGGGCCATCAAATCATTCTTTGATCTCATCTTCCTTTGTGATATTTTTTGTAACCTAACCCTAGGTGGGGTTAGGGCCTCCATCTATGGTTTCATTTTGAGTTATGCCTCAATTATAAAGACAGGTTTTGTAATCTTTCCTAGGGATCTTCTTTCTTTTCTTCTACAGAAAACACATGTTTCTGTGCACTTGTAAAAATCTTCTTTTCCCTTACAAGAATAGAATTCGCCTGTTTTGCTTTCATTCAATTCTTTCAACTTGTGTAATGCTTTTTACCTTTTTTTCTAAATGCATTTTAGTTTGTTTCCTTGGTATAGATGATTGTGTTGATTCCTTGTGGCTATCATTCATGAACTGGAGCAATTCCTCCTCTTATCCTGCAAAATCCAACCTTTACTCTGCATTTTGGAAGCTAATTAGGATAGAATATTGTGCATGTCTTGGGTGGTTTTATCTGTGTTTTGTGTAGTCATAGGTAGGGAAGATCAATTTTAGTCTAGATGCAAGCCTTATTTTCCCTTCTTTCTCCCTTTTCCCCTGTCAGATCATAGATTAGGATTTATCAGTGTTGGGTTGGTCCAACACCTGCACTCAAATTGAAGAGGAAGCTGCCCTTCTTTGGAGATTCAACCTAGCTTTTGCAAGTCCCACACTTGGGAGGTTGTTTCCATGTTACACAATATTGATGAGCATATGTGGTCATCAAGCGGGTTCAAATTTTGTGACAATAGGTACGTCTATAGGAAACCATCTAAATAATTTTAACATGATTGTTGCACTATGCTTTTTTTATGTTCCTTGCTTGACACATGGGATCATCTAGTGGTGGCCATTGGAAGTACAACAACCACTTTCAAAATAAAAGATGTGGTTGCTTCACTATTGTCAGAGGAAGCATGAAGGAAATCTTCTGATATGGTCAAAGATGGCTTTGGTTGTGCAAGGGAGATCAAAGGAAAAAGGCAACCAAAAGGACAAGAGGTCCAAATCCAAGTCATAGGGGAGATGAAAGTCTTCGGGAAAGAAGTCCAAGGTGAAGTGCTGGAATTGTGGGCAGATTGGCCATCTCTGAAAGGATTGTGAGAAGGGAAAGAAGAACACTTCTGACACTAAGTCTTCTCAGAGTGATGATAGTGTTCGCAGTTTTGTCTTGGCAACATGACATCTCAATAGAGGTGAGTCTTAGTATTGAGTACTTTGGTTAGTTTCTTGGAAAGCTGCATGATGGTGTAGTGTTTCTTTTTAGAGATTAGCATGGATTGATGATAGAGGTGCTCTAGAATACCAAGAGACTTGTGGATCTATTGAAGAGCTATTTTTTGGGTTGTTACTAGATGACATAGTTGCAATTCTACATGGATGTTTTGTGCATGATGAGAGGAGGTGAAATGCTTTCTTTGCATGGGGATGTTGATAGTTATTAGTCACTTAGCATTTTTGTGGTGATACTTGGTGGACTCCTAGACAATGGTGCTTAATGTAGACATGATTGGCAAATCAGATCTGTACTTGATCTGGTGCTTAAGTCATGTTGTCTACATGAATGTTCTCTTTAATATCTCATTTTGCATGTAGCTAATGTGATAGTGAGTTTGCATGTAGCTGATTGGATATTTGAGTTATGCAGTTGTGTGGATTGATCACCTATTCAGTTGTAGTGCAATAACTCGGATGTCGATTGTCTATATCCATGAAGTTTGATTCAATGCTTATGTAGACTTGTTATATGGCCTTTTCTATGGTCACTTGTGCATTGGTGTGGTTTCTTTGAGATAAGAGGATGGATGATAACTGAGCACTTGGATAGTCGATTATGGGGTCCTGTAGCATAGTGTATTTCCTTGGTTTGGAGATCTTAGTTTCACTTGGTGTGATTAGCAGTACGCTTGTGTGTGTGGAACTGAAATATTTTTAGATTTGGGAGATGGTGTGTCATGATGCTTAGAGAGATCGGTACCATGGATCAATGAGAGCTTTAGCAATGATTGCATATTCGCCATTGGATGGTAGATGATCTTCTTAGTGTGCAAATTTTTGGAGAGTGCATTAGATCCTTTTTCCACTAAAGGGTCTTTCACATCTATAGGTACACTTGTAGGAGATGGTTATCTTCATGATTTGTTGACATCTTGAGGGCTCAAGGAGTCACTGTTTGAGGTGTTGGTTATTTTTGATAGGTGATGTTGGTTTAGAGTATGATGGTGTTATGTCATGGTACACTCTTGATACTAGTTTAGAGTCTTGCATGATACATTTCTCTTGAAACCATGGTATGTTCACTTGAAGCATGTGATATTCTAAGAGGAGATAGTAAGATGATGTTGTCATGATGGGTTCTTGATTCTATAAATTGGATCTTTGACAGTGGTCTGGTGAATTCTCTTTCTATTGAGTGTGTTGGTCAAATGTCTAAGAACTTCATGGGAATACATAGATACATTTGGAGTTCGGCATGGATTGATCAGTTGTTGGTACTCATGGAGACATAGAGACTTAGGTGAGGCTATAGTTCTCTTGAGATGAGAAATGTATGTTGAGGTGGTTACTCTTGATGAGATTTCATCTAGAAGTCCAAGGAGCCTACATCTTGGTTGGATATGAATTCAATAGAGACCTATGAGGAGATTTCTCTTAGACGAGTCATGATGACTTAGAAATCTTGGAGGGGCATTCTCATTCCCCGCTCTTTGTCTACTTGACAATTTATCACTTGAGTGGTATTTCCCATTGTTTCTCAGGTGTTTTATGTTTTTCTTTCATACTCATAGATTTTGAGCTAAAGTTAGATAGTTGTAGAGGATTCATTGTGAGAGATGGATAACATGTTTGTCTCCTTAACATAGGGGATGACAATGGGCTGATTTATTGAAATAGGAAATGGAATAGTTTGATCTTCTCTTGGGGTTATAAAGGAGATCTTACTTGTCACAACTGACCCTTAGAGGTGTATGTAGAAGTACATGTTGCATATTTATGGTTTGCAACTTTCTCTCTTGGTTTTTTAGCGATCTTCCTAGATGTTCAAATTCACTTGGCATTAGATGTGAGGTTCTGTATGGAGCTGCAGTGATCACTAGTTTGTGGTCATATGTTTTCACTTGAATGATGATATGGAGGTTCTTGCATCTCTTTTCTCTGTTAGATGTGGAGAATTCGGAAGAGATATGTGAGACTTGTTGAGAAGAGGTGCTTCTTGTAGTAGTGTTGTTTGTAGGATATGCTTATCTTTGTGGGTGGTCCTTGGTACTACACGGTTACTTCTTCTATGTGTTGTGATTGGTAGCCTGTGTGTTTTTTTATTCTTTTCAGATTCGACATTACCCATGCAGTGGGAGTTTCTGGATGTGTTTAGTCTTCATTGATTGGTTTGCACATGGAGCTTGTAGCTGCTTCTTATGGGTTGTTTATGTTGGTGGAATGAGTTTACTAATGGTGGATACCTTTGTGGTATGTGAGATTGGATGGTTAGCACTTGTTGCGGGTGCTATTTTTCAATCCTGTGTGTTTGTTAGTTGGATGGGAGCAGTCATTTTGGTTGTTATTCTAGATGATGTTCAGTCTTGAATGTTCTAGAGATAGTAGTGATTTCTTCATCAAGTGGGAGAATGTTGATAATTGTTGTCTCAAACTCACTAGTTTAAATCTTGGCTAGTTGGCATTTTGTTCTTGTAGTGAGGATTTTGGTGTGAACTGTTTAGTGCCTTGGCGATGTAGAGTAGAGCAATGATTTTGATGTGACGTTGGTGTTCAACAAGTCTCTTCAAGTAGTTCATAGAAATCATACCTTTTACCAATATTGGTGAGACATTTTATGGGTCTTGGTGACATCAGGGAGTTCGGTGTAACATGTGATGTCACTAAGACGTTTCAAGCTCATAGCCAAAGTCATTTTCCTTGGCGATAAAGGCTATTTTAGTATAACTTTTTTCTTTCTTGGTGATGTTAGGGATGTCAACATGAAATGAGATTTCCATAAGATACTCCATGCCGATAGCCAAAGTATTTCTTCTTAATGATATTAATAAGACAAACGATGGGTCTTGGTGAAGTAAAGGAGTTCAGTTTGACATTTGAGTTCGCTATGACTCTTCAAACATATAGCCAAAGTTTCTTTGTCATGGTGATAAGCTAGGCATTGGGAATACTTTGCAATGGTCTTGGTGATGATAATTGTTTTGGTGTGACTTAAGGGTTCAATAACACATTCCAAGAAGAAAGTTGAAGATAGTCTGTGTTGAAAAGCCAATATCGATAAGATTTTGTGATTGTCTTAGCAACAAGTTGATTTTGGTGTGACTTCAGTGTTCAGTGAAATGTTTCAAACAAGTAGCCGAAGTCATGTTTCTTTGTGATGGGTCAGTGTTGATGAGACTTTGCTGAGTCTTGGCGACAACCTGTGGTTTTTTGTGTAACCTTGATGTTAGATGAGACATGTTAAGGAGATTTTTGAGGTCTTTACCCTTTTTGATAAGTCATGAAATATGATGGGGCCACGATGGAATCATTTTGACTTGTTGAGTTGGATGTCGATGAAAGGTCCAAGCTGGAATAGACTGTTTGATGTGGATTTCTCAGTGTTTTTTCGATAATTTGAAAAGTCTAATGGTTGAAGCCATGGGATCTAATATCAACTATTTGTGGAAAAAGTATAAATCATCTGAAGAAATGGTTGCAGAGGTTGGTCCCGAAGTTGGTTGTTGGTTGGAAGCAGGATGATTGGATGGTTTTGTTGGATGTCGAACTATAAAATTTTGTTCCTGGACTTTGTGTGGGATTGAATTCAATCAAGAATGTGTATGTTTCCAGAATAGAGACTGTGAATGTACACTTGAGATAGAATAATCTGTAACTTGTATGTAATAGACATTTTGTTGCAATACAAGTGATTCTTCTTTGGTGGTGTGTTTTTCACCCTTAAGGATTTTCCCACTTAAATTTTGTGTATTCTTTGTTCTTGTGTGTATCTTTTCTTTACATTGTCATTCTACAAATGTGCATCTTAGTGACTGTAATTGAAATTGAAAGTCACCTCTGCTCCTCTTCTCTTTGAATCTAACACTGTGGAAGGAGTTTATGTGCTCTTCTTTCCTTTCAATATCCACTAGATAGAGGGGGAAAGGACATAGTTCACTGGGAGGCTAGATTCAATATATCTTGTGCCATAATTTCTCTTTCCCTTATGAGTCGTAACCTATCCATTTGGGCTCTCATCTACTCTAATTCTTGTTGCAACTCTTGTACTGAAGGCTTCCTAGACATTCTAATAGATGTGGAACATACATTAGCATCCATAAATTGGGCTTGACATGGGACTTGAGTAGTAGGGCGATTTATTGATAACAGGGTAGTCACAATTATTTCTAAGAGGTATATTTTGAGCATTTCCTAACTGCTCAACATATCTAGCCTCATGTTCTCTTTAGACTCTAACTCTCTCAATTTCTGCAAACAACTTATCTTGGGTTGCTTTTACTTGAACATGGTCTTCATACAAAGAATTATAAATATCTTTGTCCATCATTGGAAAGGTCTAATAGAAATAAAGGCTCTCCTTGGGTGAAGAGTCTTTGCTACTAATGTTTTCTACCACTTGTTCAAATTTATACGAGTCACTTAAGTAATTTTTTGAAACACCATTTCCCTTCCAACAATTTTGCAACTGAAAAATACATTCCAAACTATCTAAGGGAATTCCAGAGCTATATTCACCAAGTCAGTAGTACATAAAGTTCTAGGGTTACCTTTTTGCTTGATTTTCCACCTTTTGCTCATGGCAGCTCGGCTCAACCGTTGGTCACCATATTTTACTTGCTCTGATTCTCCACCCTAGTTCTATGCGTTCCCTAAATCTCTTAGTCTTGACATTCACTCACTCCTTCATGTGACAACATTTTTAGCCTTTTCACTACTCATATGAGCTTCTCAAGTTTTGGATAAACTTATTTTCTTCTTAGAGTCACCACCCACATATGGGAAATACTTGCTTTATTACTAAAATTCCTTCAAATCTTCTATTACTTTTCTAGATATGACTCTAGACTCCTTGGACAAGCTACTGGGTTACAATGTATAGTGATGTTAATTAGCTCCCCAACAGAGTTGCCAATTTGTTGGTTCCCAAATCAATAGATCCCCAAACCCTAAATGATAGCCACTTCTTATTCTCAATTTTAAAGTTGAAATTGCCCAACAAATGAGATTTAGTCACAAGACTGAAATCTCCTACACTTTGACTCTGCAAGACCAAGGCGGGTGTACCTTAACTATGTTTGAATAAGCTACTTCATTTCATACATGGACATTGTAGACTATAGTAGATATCCCAATGAAAATATAACAAGGAAAGATTATGAACTTTAGACTTGGATGCAATCCCAGTTTCTCAACTCTCACTCATCTATTGTGATTGTTTCCTCCACTGACACTAACTCCTAAAACTAACTTATACAATAAAAAGAAAATATTAAATTGAAAATATATGACTCTAAAATGCTTGAAAAAGGAAAGACAAATGCCTATCTTGCTGGAGACGGAGTCTAACCATAAATATACCATTAAAATCACAATATATCTCCTTATGACAACTATTAATTTATCATTCTATGCATTACATCATGTTAACATGAAACCAATACAAATTATTCTTAAAATCACACCCACATGCATATATATTGCAATGATCTTGAAACAAAATTTAACTCTTTTATTAAAAGAGACCTATTACTAAGAACATGCATTCCTCATTAGGGAAGACAAATCACTGTGTCTTTAACACAATGAGTGGAGACAACTTGAAACTGGCCTCTTTCATTAATCTTCAAAATATTGGATACATTGATTATGCACAATATATTTGCAAACAAAAAACCAATATATTGCACTTAGACACTGAATACAATGTTTTTCAAAATTTCAGAATCCTTTCCTATCGACCTTCATATCCCTTTTATAGCACAAGGGAGAAAAACAAGCTTCAAGCCAATAGGACATATGTCAAAAAATGATTGATTACAATAGGATATGTCCTAAGGTATTCTTTTCATGTACAATACAAAATCATATTGGAAGGAATGAGAGAAGGCAACTAAGATTACAACTTTTTGGGATTGGTGTTGCATGTTTGAAGGGAGTGGGGAAGATGTGTCTCCACTTTTTAGCTCCTGTCCTTATCAAAATTCAAAATTTAGCACTAAAAGTGGTGTAATCCCTTATTGGTATGTGTTGAAAGGCAAAAGAAATGTGTGCACTTGCAATAGAACCTACAAGAAGAATGTGGCAGACAAAAAAATGGTAGTGAGTGCTACTCATCCTCTAGTTATTCCTCCTCAAGCATGCAATACTGCTTGTGCTAGTTGTCTATTTATTTAGCTATTGGCTAGTTAAAAGCTCTTAATTCCTCCAATTTATTTACAACTTCTATGGTCCTGTTGTCCAACACACTTGTAGCCTATACCACAAATTTTTGATAAAAAAATCAATCTCCAAAATTCTGTCAACAATAAAAAAAAAAAATGTCTCTTTGGGTGGTGTCCCCTCACACTAGTTGGTCTAGTACTACTGCTATTGTTTCTCCAAAATTAACTTTCCATTCTCCTAGACCTTTAATCTGATTGTTATCTTTCAAAATTTTGGGAATATCCCATTTTTGTAGGGCCTTAAAAGAAGAAATTTTCTCCCTCAATGTTGATTTCCTATTTTCAACATGGGGGATCTCTTTAATCATCAAATTGTAATTCTTCCAAGTTGGTCCTATAGCTTGGGGAGCAAAGGGAATGTTTTTAATTTCCAAAAACACCTCCTTTAGAATGGTGGCCTTGGGGTGCCACATTGCCTTTAATTAATGAAATAATTTAATTTGGTCCTGCAGTTGTTGATGGACCTGAGAGACATGTAAATATGAGGCACGAACCTCATCCAATTTATTCAACATCTTAGTGGTCATTTGAAAAATTGTGCTCCTTCTAATTGCAAGACATGTATCCTCCTCTTCTTATTTCATTTGGAGTATCCTCCTATTCCTATTCATAATAATGGTGGCAAGTGCCTTATTTTGGAATGTCAGTATTTTAAAATCATGAATTAATGAATGGGGAACCCATTACAACTAACCCAGCCCAACCTGTTCTTGCTACTTTTGTGGTTGCTTGTTTGTTAAAACTACTAAAGTTGAATCCCTTTTTTCTATTTGGTTTTTCAATTGGGCATTATCAATATATAACTAATTGAAATTGGAAAAAAGGGTGGCATGCTACCTCTCCAGTATGTCATGTTTTCTTTCTTCTTCTTCAACAACAACCTTGGCAAAAAATGAGGCATGCAATTCAATGGTGGAAGCCTCTAGTGCTGAGGTATTCTTAAGAGTTGTGACAATAGCATCAAATACCTTTCTTCCACCCCATATAGTAGCCTGAGCTTTTCTACACTAGGGGCCTTCACCTGTTGGGAAAATGCTTTTAGGCTTGGGGTGAATCCAGTGCCATGTGATCCAAACTCTTGGTCATAGATGGGGTCCTCTTGCCTCATGAATTGGACAAGTACAAAAATATTTTAAATATCCCACCCTGGGACCAATATCATGTTGCTTGACTTAACCATTTTCCTAGCCTCTTCTGGAGTGCAATCTACATTCTCCTTATCAAAATTGGCCATCTCTTCTTCTGACATGTTCTTCAATTTTTCTAAATCCAAAATATCTTAAACTCATGAGTCTTAATGAATTCATCATCAAACAAAAATTCAGCTCCAATAAGGACTCTCTCATCATTCACTTGCTCTTTAGGAATTATACTCGAGATAATTGTTTAGTCCATTTCCATTGGCTCCTTTTTAAAATCAAGATCCCTAAATGCTTCTCGAGGAGGGGTGAGGGGATGAACATTTAAATCCTCTTCTTCATCATAAACAATTTCAATAAATTAGACAAAATTGCCTTCCCCTTTTCTATTTTCCTTATTTGCTCGGTAGGGGTAGGGCCAACCTATGGTTCCTGCTGAGGAAGGGTTGTTCCTGAGGATTCTCCTATCAAAATTTGTTTCCCCTTCCTATCAACCCTTGAGGGTTCATATGTTTTCCTTTCCTCTTCTACCTGGCTAGCCGGTTGCTCTTCTTGTGCTTTGGTAACAATTTCTTGAAAACTCCTTAGTTTGCACAACATTCTTGAAAAATCATTTTGAATATTAGAGAAAAATCATTGGAACTCGGGGTCTCTTTGTCTCCTCTCCCTTTCCATCATGTTGACTATTTCCCATTTCTTTATTTTTTGCAAGGCATCTTTGGGGAGGTAATTCAGATCAAATCCTCATGCTCATCTTGCTCATGAAAAATCCCCCTTACCTTCATTTTTTTGTGTCCTCAACACATTGATATATCCCTTAGGATCATACTCTTTGACCTTCCCACTTTGGAGATGCTATGTATCTTTCAAAAAATCATGCACTTTTTGTAGAGTTTCACACTCGATGGTAAAATAATCATACATGGTGCACCTAGGCATATGAGTCCCCTTTTACTCTGCCTCAATCCACTTCTTCTCCATCCACATCAATTTCCACATGAATTCAATGAATGATATTCTTGGGGAGACAAAAAGTGGTAACCTGTGAGGAGCCTATGGGCATCCATATACCCTGATGATTGTGTAGTTCAAATATAAGAATAAATCTCAAAAATTATGGGTAAATGCACCCTCTAGAAACTACACATTCTGTGGTTTTACATCCCTAATTATTAATAACTTGATAAAATCTTTATGGATCCAGGTGGTTTGGAACCCACACCATCCCAATACTTTCATGACAAAATGATCAAAGAATGCAACATAATTAGAATACTGAGAGCCTCTATCCCAAACTTGGGTCCACCCTTGGACTGGCCACCTACCACCCCCATTGGGATCAAACCTAGTTATCTTTAGTGATACAATCCCACTCCGTTCTATTCTAGAAAATAATTAAGTGACATAAGAGAGAATAAAATTTGAAGTCAATTGGGGTCTTTTCATCCTTTGCATTTATCAACCCCTCATGCATTTTTTCTTATATGCAAGAAGAAAAGTCATACAACTCATTAGATTATATGTGTTGTATTTTCATTGTCATCATCATAAAATCTAATGGAATTTTGTTCCTTCCACAATGAATTCCTAAGACTTGACTTAAAGCATAGTATGTATTGACAAAATAATTTTCAAAAGTGATCAAGTCAAAAGGTTCTTTTTCAATCTGCAATATATAGTTTTTCCCTCCTTGATACAATGTCTTTCTTAAATGGAGCACCTCTTCATCCCTCAATATTGCTTTCTTCATATTGTATTCTTCCTCCATTCTCTTCAAATCAATTTTCTTTAAAGCATTCCTTCTTAAATCATAATAGGTGATTATTTCCTCCCTAGTCACATCCACCAGAATTTTCCATTCGGTGGTCCTTATAGTCATACTCTCTGGATGGTAGTGTCTCCATAATTCTCTAATGAGGGTAGGTTCTAAAAAATATAGGAACAACTATCTTTGCCAGGTCTAGTGTCCATGCATTTGAAATAGGTGTAGGCCTCTTTCCATTTCTATTAAAATAGTAAAAGATGACCCACCCTCTATCAGTGGTGATGGCATCTCGACACTTCAAATTTTGATCAGAGAAGGCATTTTTCATAAAATCCTGAATTGTTGACCTCTTAAAAATATCCAACAAGTCTTGATGTAGGCCCCTAACCTCTTTTTTATTCTTCTCAATTTCCTCTAGCTGCTTCTCAATTTTTTCACTTGTAACCTCAAAAGTTACAACAGGAGCTAGCATAGTAGGGTTTTTCATGGTTGGTTGTTCTTGAGCAAGGGGGGGGGGGGTTTGCAACTAGTGGGGTTTGAACTAGGGGCAAGGGTGTGTCTTTTCTGGGTAGAGGGAGCCTATTTTCTTTTTGGCTTAGAGGACTCTACCTCAATAGGGGGGTTTGGTTCATCAATTGGCTCATTTGAAATCAATGGAGATGGAGGAATGAATACAATTGGGGTGACATGGGTGATTTTTGGGATGGTGGATTTCTTCTTCTTTGATTTTGAGGCTTCTCCCTTTTCAAGAGTCTTTTCATTGGTTGGGGTAGTAGTATCCTTTCTCTTGGGTGCCATAATTATCTGCTAAGACTCTGAATTACTCTTTTATTCTACTCACAAACCCTATGACAATTCTCTGAGATTTTAACAAAATCATAAATACTAGTCTTTACAATTACTTGATTTTTGAAAGCCTTAGGACGCAGTTGGAATTTTGAAGATTGCTTCTGGTCACCTAAAATCATTCTTTGCTCGATCACTTGAATGCAAGGTATGCAAATGAGTTGCAATATTCATTTTTATTGTTCGCATGACTCCACCATCAATTTCTTTTATGCGAGCATAGCAAGTTTGTGGCCTTGAAATTTGAACTCGGTCATTGATTCAAAGATAGATGACCATGATCATGTTTTGACCTCCTTTGACTGTTGATGTGGCACCTTTTAATTTTTCACAACCACCATGTTTTAATTCTTCATCGTCTTCAATAATCTGGCCCCACTATCCTACACCACCTTTTCTCTTTTTAATTTGGCCTTGTGGGTTAGTGAGGAGCACTATTTGTTTGGCTATAATTCCTCTTGCTAGCCTGTGGGGATTCTCTTTCTACTTGTTTCTTCCCTACAGGGTAGCGGGGAGTATTTTTTCCTTTGTTAAATTTTCCTTTTCCTACTAGCCTTCAGGATCACCAACTCCTTTGGCTTTAGCTTGCAGGGTAGCGGGGACAATTTTTTCTTCTATTGATATCTTATTTTATCCCGCTAGCTCGCATCATCTCTATTTTGGCACTTAGAACTACTTGGGGTGAAATTTATTCACTCTTTATAATCACCCCACTAGCCAGCAAGATGATTTCCTTTTGTTTTTTTTTTCTGTACGGGGCCGCAGGGGCGACCATTTTCTTCTTCTATGTTAGCCTTCCCTGCTAGCTCGTGGTGACATCTTTACTCTTGATTGAGGAATGTAGGGTTGTGATGTGACATCTAAAATAGAATATTGACCATCTACATGCCAGCCCGCAACTTTGTTTATGTAACACAGTAAACTTTGCTAGGTCGCGGGGCGAACACAAAATGTTCCCTAGAACTAACTCCCCGCTAGCCCGCAAGGCATCTTCTTTGACAAAAATGATCTTGTGAGGTAACATGAAACCCTTACTTAAGTGAATATTTTAGGCATGTGGCTTATGACTTGAGGTCAAGGGAGTTGTGGGCAACAATAATGCTAAGAAAATAAAGACCTAGGAGGCTAAGGGAAATAAAATAACCTTCTTGCGAAATACTTCATCAGCAAATTTTAAGACACCTAACACATAGGGCCAATCAAAAAATGAAAATGAACCCTTTAAGACAACTTATGAACTAGTAATCCACCCTTGTAGGTCAACAATGAAATAGAACTAGGTCTAAATCTATTTTGAAGAAACCTAAGGGGTAAACCCAACTCAAAAATTCAAAAACCCTAATCTTAGGGGAAGTCTTGGGAGGCGAAATGCGGGAAAAAACCACAAAATTATTACACTCCTAACACCCTCCATCATCCCAAAATCATCATTCCATCTTAACTGCTTCAACAAACTCGTTCCTTGTATCGACTTTCAAATTTTCTTAGGAAGATGTTGGCATAAGATCATGCCACTAATTATGTAAGGAAAGCATAGTGCAAAAACACTTTCCAGAATGTCAATTTCTTAGAGAAGGGAAGTAGGGATGTATTTCAATTGCAATTACAATCATTAAGATGCACAACAATGAAATAAAAGAGTAAACAACAAAGATACATAATCACAGAGAACACCTGATTTTCATATGGGAAAACCCTTATGGGTGAAAAACCCACATGCTAAAGCAAAACACTTGTATTACAGTAATTTGAAAATTACATACAAGATAGAGATTTCATGCTCTGATCTAGTCTCTATTCATGTAGTATTACAAACATCATATTGTTTTCAATTCATAGATCATAGTCTTAAAATTGTTTGCAACTCAACACATTCAACATCCAACCGAATCACTAATCGAACCATCATCATATGCAATTAATTTTTAAGAAGTTTATATCTTCTTTAAAAAAAATGGTTCGATTCAGTTTCTTCATGGCTCCAATCGTCTAACTCTCAAGCTATCAAACAGACACAGAGAACTCATAATGAAATCCCATTTGTCCAACTTGGATGAATCACCAAAAGACAACTTACAAGGTCGAAATAGTCCACCATGGTCCCCACTTAGTCTCAAATATTATCAGCAAGAGTTCTTCACTTCATAAATGAATTAGACTTCTCTTATCAAAAAGTAATGTTACACCAAAAACCTCTTTGTTGCCAAGACTTGATAGTATTGCATTAATATTGGATATTGGCTTTTCAGCATGGACTATGGATTCACCTTCTTCTTTGAAATGTCTTACCAAACATTGAAGTCTCACTAAAAGCAACTTCTCATCACCAAGACTCAACAACGTCTCAATAATATGATCTTATTGGCATGAGGTGTGACTTTGGCTTCCAGTTAGACGGATCTTACAGACCTCTTAATATCACACTGAACTCCGGACTTCACCAAGAATCAACAACATATCATGGAAACCATCTTATTGCTCAGTCAAAGAACTTTGTCTATGAGATCAACAAGTCTCACCGAACACTGAACCTGAACTTCCTTCTTGTCACCAAGGCTTTAGCAAAGTCTCACGGATATGACTTTCATCGATAAGAACCACAACTTCGATTACTAGCTTGGAGTATCTCACCGAACTCTTAAGTCACACCGAAAAAACTTCCTGTCACCAAGACTATGGCAAAGTCTCATTGTATCCCAACTTGTCGCCCAGAGATGTGATTGTGACTATCAGCTTGACTAGTCTTAGTGAAGACCGAAATTACCCCGAGAGTCCTTCATGTCACCAAGACTTCAACAAAGATACACTAAAAAAGACTTTATCACCAAGGAAAGGAAGTTCGACTACCAATCATGAATCATCTTACCGAATTTGAATTTCACAACTAACTCCTTGATATCGCTAGGATCCATCACATGTCTCAATGATATTGATAAGAAGAATGATCTCTATGAACTGCTTGAAGAGTCTTGTCGAACCCAGATGTTACACCGAAATCACTACTCTACTTGACTTCGCCCAAAAACTCAAAGATTCTTATTCAAAAAATGATCTTTGTGTTGGCAATTTGGAGGATTTGATTATGTGTTGCATAGATGTTTGTCATTGATGTCAACACTAGCCATTTTATTCTCTACCGGGTTCTGATAGAGTGGTTGGTTTATGATGTTCATCTTGAGATCTTCTTTGGTATGCTCCAGCTTGAGGAATTGGTTTGGATTGGTTATTCATGTGTTCCTGATGCATATCACATTCAATTGGTTCAAGACTTGATGATCTAGAAGCTATCATTTGTTCTAGTAAGCCGTTTGGTTATTGGTAAGGATTTTATAGGCAGAGCTTTGTTGAAGATCTTTTATTGAATCCGATAAGTTGTGTTGGTGCGGCTTCTAGAAGGTTATCAGGGTGTTGATGGCACTAGTACATTTGGGCCTAATTTCTGATGGCTAATTGTCAGATTTTCAACGATACAATGTCATAATTCCGACCAACTTTGTCGTCAAAAACTTGTCGTCGGGCTTCATGATGATGCCATTTGCGTCGGTAGTCTGACTATGTTATGAACTCCTTCGACGATGGCTATATTTGCACCTCTAGCCACAAATTTTGGCTGATTTCAGTCAAATTTTGAACGGATGCTATGTTTTCTCCTCGACGACTATCTGACATGGAAGTGACATCGGATATACAACATCCTTGTCATATGTTTCACTAGTTTTTGTCAGAATTCCGATGGCGAGAGATGATGTGGGTTAAACGGCTTTGTCGTCGGTGAATGAAATCATTGAACGAGTTCTACTTTTAAAAATTGTACAAAACATTTATTATTTATTTGATTTAGTGTTATTTGCAAAAAATGATTATCAATGATGTTTTCTTTCTCCAAGAACTGTCTAGGATCTTTCTATCAGATAATATGTAACATCGAATGACTAAATATTTTCTTTACAAATGCTTATTTTATTTAATTATTATTTGATCGTGAATTAAAATTTATATCTGTACGGAAGCAGAACATACAAGTTGAAGAGTCATGTGCAAGCAAATTTTGTAAAAGAAAGCAAGTAGGCATTATCTTGAATGACATGGAAACAAGCTCATCATTTGCCTAGAAGAGAGCAATTGGAGAAAATCAGAGGAAAGTGTTAAAGGGTGATAAATTGATAGAGAGTATTCAATACAAACAAACAATGTCTGGAATGTGTGATGTGACATCTCTAATTTATGTCCGGAGGGACTAACTGATTTTGGAGTTCCTGCGAAACCTATTGGGCCACGCTTGGAGGAAATCAATGTGTTCATGCAAGGAGCACCTTTTTTCTATTATGAGAATGATGCTTTTGCACCGAAGGATATTTGGAAGTCAATATCTAAATTTTTCTCTATTGTGGAACCAGAGTTGGCAGACTCGAAGTAATTTTCAACTTTCAGAAGACCAAGAGGTTATGTACACAATCTCCCAATAGAAAGGTGATTTCAAGCATTACCTCTCCCCCCCATGACTATTCAGGAAGCACTTCCTTAGAAAAATGACTATTGGCCTCCATGGGATCAAAGAAAAAAATTAAAGCATAGACTCTAGACGATGTGGTGGTGTCCTTCGTGAAGAACTCTACACTATAATTGAAAATTAACGAGGGAAACTGGAAGATAGTGAAGAGAAATACAATCTTGAAAAGTGGGAAGAATTGATCTTGGTTTGGGTGGGGCCAAGTCAGGTGGCTCCTCTAGAGGTTGATGAGATAGAAATCATATTAATATTTGATAAAGATCACACTCATGGAGCTTCGTGTGCGACTGATCGATTGCGGTGTTTGGGTAATGCATTCCAAATAGATACAGTTGCATACCATTTATCTATCTTGATTAAAGACTTTTATCCTGATGGAATTAAATTAAAGTTCTTTCTCTTCTATCTAGTATTGGTGGAGAAGAAGTTGCTTTGCATCGACCTGACCTGCCAATAGGTTGCAGGTTAGGTCGATAGGTGGCAGGTCAGGTCGATGCAAAGCAACCTCTTCTCCACCAATACTAGATAGAAGAGAAAGTACTTTAATTTAATGCCATTAGGATAAAATGCTTTAATCAAGATAGATAAATGGTATGCATCTGTATCTATTTGGAATGCATTACCCAAACACCGCAATCGATCAGTTGCACACGAAGTTCCTCGAGTGTGATCTTTTTCAAATCCTAATATGATTTCTATCTCATCAACCTCTAGAGGAGCCACCTGACTTGGCCTCACCCAAACCAAGATCAATTCTTCCCACTTTTCAAGATTGTATTTCTCTTCACTATCTTGTAGTTTCCCTCATGAATTTTCAATTATAGTGCAGAGTTCTTCATGAAGGACACCACCACATCGTTTAGAGTCTATGCTTTAATTTTTTTCTTTGATCCCATGGAGGCCAATAGTCATTTTTCTGAGGAAGTGCTTCCTGAATAGTCATGGGGGGGAGAGGTAATGCTTGAAATTGCCCTTCTATTGGGAGATTGTGTACATAGCCTCTTGGTCTTCTAAAAGCTGAAAATTACTTCGAGTCTGCCAACTCTGGTTCCACACTATAGAAATTTTTGGATATTGACTTCCAAATATCCTTCGGTGCAAAAGAATCATTCTCATAATAGAAAAAAGGTGCTCCTTGCATGAACACATTGATTTCCTCCAAGCATGGCCCAATAGGTTTCGCAGGAACTCCAAAACCAGTTAGTCCCTCTGGGCATAAATTAGAGACGTCACATCACACACTCCAGACATTGTTTGTTTGTATTGCATACTCTCTATCTATTTATCACCCTTTAACACTTTCCTCTGATTTTCTCCAATTGCTCTCTTCTAGGCAGTTGATGAGCTTGTTTCCATGGCATTCAAGATAATGCTCTCTTGCTTGCTTTTACGAAATTTGCTTGCACATGACTCTTCAGCTTGTATGTTCTACTTCTGTACAGATATAAATTTTAATTCACGCTCAGATAATAATTAAATAAAATAAGCATTTGTAAAGAAAAGATTTAGTCATTCGATGTTACATATTATCTGACGGAAAGATCCTAGACAATTCTTGCAGAAAGCAAACATCATTGATAATCATTTTTTGCAAATAACACTGAATCAAATAAATAATAAATGTTTTGTTCAATTTTTAAAAGTAGAAATCATTCAATGCTTTCATTCACTGACGACAAAGCCGTCTGACCCACACCATTATCCATAATAGAACAAATCAATATAATAGGCTATTATAAAGAATATATACAAAAATATGAAAGAACATTAAATTACCATTACAAACCCATAAACCATTAAATAGTGAAAATAGATATAAATTTGTAAATGTCTCCCTACAAACACCACAACCATAACCAAAACAAAAAAATTCTTACCTGCAAAAACTAAGTAGCTGGTGAGTTGCAAGTCTACAACATCTCTCAGATGATCAAACCATTTCTTAATTTTGTTCTTTTGTTATTAGTTAATGGATTTAGTTGCATGTACAAGTTTTCTATTTGAAGCCTTTCATTTCCCTATATTTGAGACTTAAATAAAATTCTTGTGAGTAGGAAATTGATTTAGGACCTACGTGTGAAGAATTTGGCAAAGTAAATGATGACAATCAAACTCGAATTTTATTTGTCTTGAAAGCCTTTTATCCTGATGGCATTAAATTAAAGTTCTTTCTCTATTTTTTGGTGATCTATGGAGCAGAGGTTGCTTTGCATCAACCTGGGATACATTTAACTTGTGTTGTATCTGCGGAAATATGTATCGTAGGTTGATGCAATGCAACCTCTGCTCCACCAATACCAAATAGATGAAAAAGTACTTTAATTTAATGCCATCATGATAAAATGCTTTCAAGACATATATTAGGTATAAAAGGAAGCCTACCCTGTCATTTGAAGGGGTTTACCTACAATTCAAGTGATCTCTTAATTATAAAATCAATTCAATTCCAAGTGAACAGGCAATCAAGCATTCATCAAGAATTGAAGGAGAAATTAAGTTAATAAAGATATCATCTTTTAAATTAGAAATGGGCAAGAGATTAAGAATACAAACCTTCCATATTGCACACTTCAAGGTATATTCAAATTACAAGTTATAATTGACTGTGTTTAAATATTTCAAATGAAAGGTCAATCCATCATCATTTGGATGGTATAGTGTTTGGAAGAGGGGTATATGAGAGACCCTACTTTTAAGGGTTTGTTAGAGGCTAAATAAGGGATTTTGCATCTAAGAAGGTTAAAACTTGTAAATAATTGCATTTCCTTAGTTTTGAATCATATACTTTCCAAAGCAACCTTTTGATAGTAGATTTTGTGTACCATCCTAATCCAAAAAGCATTCATTTTTTCTACATCCGATAGTCATTGCTAAAATCAGTTTAAAGTGAATTCATTTAGGGACCTTTCATAAAATATTCTCAACTTACACATCATAAAAGGATCTTAAAATATTCATTGTTTATAATGATAAGAATTTGGTTGTTCCATACACCTTCCTTTACTATTTTAAAAATATCATCGACCAAAATATTGTGCAGCAGTAGTATGGAGTGCATTTCATCTATTTTATGCCTAAATATTTCATCATACCACTTTCTTTTCAAAGGCGATTGATCGATTGCCATGTTTGGGTAATGCATTCCAAATAGATACAGTTGCATACCATTTATCTGTCTTGATTAAAGACTTTTATCCTGATGGCATTAAATTAAAGTTCTTTCTCTATTTTTTGGTGATCTCTAGAGCAGAGGTTGCTTTTGCATCGACCTGGGATACATTTAACTTGTGTTGTATCTGCGGAAATATGTATCCTAGGATGATGCAATGCAACCTCTGTTCCACCAATACCAGATAGAAGATAAAGTACTTTAATTTAAAGCCATCAGGATAAAATGCTTTCAAGACATATATTAGGTATAAAAGGAAGCCTACCTTGTCATTTGAAGGGGTTTACCTACAATTCAAGTGATCTCTTAATTATAAAATCAATTCAATTCCAAGTGAACATGCAATCAAGTATTCATCAAGAATTGAAGGAGAAATCAAGTTAATAAAGATATTTAATAGAGGAGATATTTAATAAAGATATCATCTTTTAAATTAAGAAATGGGCAGGATATTAAGAATACAAACCTTCCATATTGCACACTTCAAGGTATATTCAAATTACAAGTTACATTTATAGGGCCTCTCATATTCGAGCTAGCTACTATTTCAACACATTCTAACACATGTATCTTTTTCTATGCAATAATTAGTAGTAGCTACACATAGACTAGCATGGTACATAAGTTCTTTTCTAATAGTGCCCTTCATATGCAATTCTTTCAAGATTATTTAGTTGTGTCTACCTTCTTAGTTTATGCAAATGGAGATTAGATTAGGTTATGTATCTACTTTCTTACTCTGTAATTCTCATTGTGTTTAATAATTTTTTATCCCTTTAGTGAAAAAAAAGGAGATTGATGATAAATATCTATGTTGTCTATTAGTTGATTCCCATGACAATGAGTGGTTAATGTTGATTCTCCCCTAAAAGGTTGTTGAGTCATAGAAGGCCTAGCTTGATAGCCCTATAGTCTCTCATACCTAAAATATCCTTGTATCGATGATGGTCAAATGTGATTACCCTATGGCCCCTACTATGCTCTAGTAGACCTTTGTCCCTAATATTGATACTATTGGGTTTTTCTTTGTAAATCATATAGTAAGTCTAAATTATCCTTTGAAGGATGGGGAGGCCTATGGACACTTTAGTCCCTTCATAACGGTTACAAATTTCTCTCATGCCTCTTGTCTCCTCCCATGTACCTCCTTTTCCATAAGAGACTTTTCCATAGCAACCCTAAAGTCATTTGGATTGGCCATAAGTAGGAAAACTGAAATTTTGGGCTTTCCACTCCTAATAAAATAATTGACAAGTAACTTGTCTTGAATGTAATCTAAAAACTATAGGAACTCCAAAAACTAACTCTCATGTTGAGCCACTATGAAACCTTATTATGTAAATTGTGAAACTCATCTATACATCTCTGTCAAAAATATTTTGAAATAGAACACACTTTGAAGCACTCCAAAATGGTATCTGGAGAGGGTTTCCAATGTGAGTTGGTGCATTTTATCCTCCCAGTACCACAAGGTGGAAGCAAGTCCTCTCAAAAATTGTATTAAAAATTATGCCTTTAGGTTGCTCACATATAGATGCAACCTAAAGCGTAAGTCCAAGCTAAGTAACCAAGACTTATCCTCAACTCCATTTGTGGATCTTAAAAATGTCGAGGATTGGAGATGAAGCAACTCTCGAATATGATCCTTTGGCTCATGATATGTGCTTGCTATAGTCTATACCTCTTGTAGTTATGCATGATGAGGCTAGGTAATGTGTATTGATAAATAGTCTATCTCCTCTATGTGTATTTCCCAAATTCAAGGTGAACTCCTAATAAGCTCCCAAGATGCAAGTATATGCTCCTCTACTACAAGTGGATCCTCATGGCTTGTAAGATTTGAGGTCCATACTTGGGCTACTCATCTTGGTGAAAACTCTCAAAGTGATATGACCCTTCCTTCCATTTCCTACACCCTATTTTCTAACCCACACCTCATAACCTTTACCTCACTTCCTATCATTATTACCTTCCATCTACCTTGCATATCCCCTATCTTAACCTCCTCCACTTTCCTACATCCTATCCTACACCTTAACCTCATACACACCTACTTTTACTTCACCTACCTAGCCCCATTCCATCCTTCACATCCTTTTATCTCCCCCCATTCACTTTCCTACCTTCCAAACCCCTAACATATCCTAACTTACTCTTTCACCATTACATCCTTCATCACTTACCTCCCTATCTTATCCTAACCCACACCTCATAACCTTATACCTCTCAGCTTCCATTTTATACCACCTTCCTAATGGTACACTTATGCTCCCTTCCAAAACATCGACAAAAAATAGCACTCGATCACTACACATTGCTCTCACAGTTCTGCAGCAGGGATTTTCTATCACAACCATATATACCAGCATCCATAATTAGGATATATTTTACATAATGGCACTCGATCACATAGGTTTAGGTAATCCCTCTCCTTAATTAGGATATGTTTTAAATATGGAAAGTAGTGTTAATATGTTTCAGGATAACTATATTGTTCATTATTTAAAATGTAGTGTTTAATAAATAAATGATTGTAGGATTGTTCAATGGTTTAGGTCTTGTAAGAAATTCTTCTTTAAAATCGATCATATCATATTACAAAAACCTCTCACCATCTGTGCTATTGGCAATTAATCTAATAAATATATAATAAACTTTGAATCTAAATATTTGAATATGTATAACAATGAATTTGTTGATTATACCCTACCTTTTTCCTGCAGTGATTAAACCATTCCTACATCCTGCAATGATTAAACCCACAGGGAACTATGTCCACCTCCCTCCTCCGTGTTCATCGGGGGATGGCCCCTACCTACATGTTCCCTATTGTGATCCCCATTGTGATCCCCTAATATGTCTCGAGAGAGCGCGAACTAAGATACCTTGGGATGGCCTTTAGGTAGGCACTCATTCGCTCAATCGGGAAGGGACGCTTATGCGAATAGTTATGGTTGAAGCCAACGAAGATGGATGGAGATTCGATAGTGAGTGTCCAGGAATTCAGGTTGTTTCCAGTGTGGCTCTGTTTGCTTCTTTAGGTCAATAATTCCCATTCATTGGGAAAGCACATAACTGAATCATACTCCCTCCACTTCCAGCCTGAGCTGCAGAACCGGCTAGTTTCACACCAATCATCTTCCTCACCACGATTAAACCCATAATTTTTCTGCAGAGGTGGGATTTTGTAATGGCAGAGGTGGGATGAAGAGGTGGAATTTTGTAAAGAGGCAGGATTTATGAAATGACTTGGTCTTTTCTTCCTTTTTTTAAGTAATACACGCGGTCGTCAGAATTTTGATGAACGTAGACACTTTTTCTAAAAAAACCCAAATGTCATTGCAAATTCCTTCTTCGTTGAAACCAAATGTTGCATTATCATCGAAATCCTGATGAAATCGGGCATTTTTTCAAAAAAAAATCAAATTTGATCACAATATGCCTTCTCCATCGGAATTTTAGGCCAAATGTATTAGTGTGGTTATCATGTCTCTATTCTAGTTGTTCGTGGTGTTTCATTTGGCTTATGGTGACCTATTTTAGGTTTGGTGTTATTTTGCTAGGTTATGGAACGGTTTATGTAATGTGTTGATTGATGCTCCCAATGTGTCACCGGTTGGATTTATTGTTTGGATTAATATGTTTCGGTCTTAGGCCAACTTGGTTTATCATTGGTTTGCGGGATTATGTAACAGACTTATTGTATCATCTTGTAGGTGGCCGACCTAATTATTTAGGTCTTGGGTTGGTATAAATATGATATAAGATCTCTTTGTAGTAGATCATGGGATTATCGTTATGGGATGGTTATGCGATTATCTATGTGCGAATAATGTTGTAATCATATGCAAGAGTTTTGGTCGATCATAGGTGATCGAATTGGGTTGGTAAGAGAGGTTTAAGACCTCTGGTATTGAGCTTAACCAAAACTATACTCAGGCATAGGAGATGTTACACATGCAGTTCAATCTTCATTCCAGATTGTAGCCCGATGTTTTCTATAGTCAATGAGGCTCCTTTTGTGATGAGTAGTGTGCTCTATGTTGTTGGCCTTCATGCATGTGCAAGCCCCTTATTGTAATATTTATTTATCTTATTAGTGGATAGATATTGTGGGTCTCCAATCCCACCATGGTTTTTCCTCTTTGAGGGTTTCCATGTATAAATCCATGGTGTTATGGTGTTCATCTTTGTGGTTATTGCTTATTGTTATATGCTTTTATGTTTACCAGTTGTTGAGTTGTTGTATTAATAAGGTTAAATTTCTCCATTCTGGTAGAACACCGATTCATCACCCCTCTTAATGTTCTTGGATTTCAACAATTGGTATCAGAGCCTGGTGCCTCAGAGTAAGTCTAACAGCTTGAGGAAGATCTTGAATTCAGAATCTATGGAGATGAGTTTGAGGAAGGAACTTCAAGTAGCACTTGAAGACTATGATGCTGAAAGATTGAGAAACATGAAGCCACAAGATGAGTTGAGATCTGCAAAGGAATTCATTTTTACTCTGTAGGATAGGTTGTCATCTGCCAAGAGGAACTTTTACATAATCGAGATAATGGAGAGAAGAATTCTTTAAAGGAACAATGTCAAAAGATGAGTCGGGAGAATATTGTCATGAAAAATAAAATGCAAGCTATAACCATGAGGATGTCCAAGGAGATTGAAGACCAGAAGAAGAATGAAGAAAATATTTCTTCATCTCTAAAAGACATATCTGAGGAATGCATTAGGCTGGCACATGAGAATGATATGTTGAGAATTGAACTGGTGCAATCCCAGAATGATAAGCTAGAGTTGGAAAGATTGATAACAGTCCTAAGAGGAGATCTGGATACTACAAAGGAATACAGAGACAAGTTCAAGGACAGTTCTGCAAAGCTTGATGAACTATTTAAGGATCACAGGAGCAAGGGAGATGCTAGAGGTCTTGGATATGAGCAAGGAGAAAGCTCTAGTACTGCAAATCAGGATAACACAAATGGTCAAAAGGTCAACTAGAATCAGAGGTCACGGCTAAGGCAACCCAATGCACATAAATTCAATGGTAGATGTTTTGTTTACAATAAATTTTGTCATATGGAAAGACATTGTAGAAATAGAGAAAATCGAGATAATAATGCAATTCTCGGTCAGTGTTCAAATTGTAAGAAGTATGGTCATAGGACAGAAGTGTTGGAATATGCCTCAAATTCTCCTGACCATGTTCGGTTTGATCAGAGTAGCCTACACTGATGGAGCAATAGAGTGCTACCTTCTTGGTTGTTGAACACTTTTTGATTGGTGTGACTCAGGCCGATGTCTTTCTCTCCATCGGGACAACTCTTGTCGATGAGCTCGGCTTCTCAAACTTGGTATCGGCTATCGAGAAGGGTTGATATTTTTTACACCGAAGTCCCAATGTGTTAGTTGTCTTCTAGTTGGAATACATCACATATCGGCATAGCAGGTTTGAAGTCATCTCGATGACCCGACGAAGTTGCCTTCAATCATCAGGGTAACTTTGCCTATTGGGTTAGCTAGATTGGAGTCATCCTAATGACCCGACGAAGTCAACTTCAGACATCGGGGTAACTTTGTCTATCGGAAGATTGCATGAGCATTATGCTGAAACCTGATAGAGTCGCCTTAGGTGATGGGGTTAACATTAGTTCTTGGAGGTTCCTGGCCGGTGTTACGTCGAAACCCAATGGAGTTGCTTTAGGCGGTTGGGGTTGTCATCGACTATCGGAGGTTCGGGTTCGATGTTATGCCGATACCCGATGGATCCAACTTGGGTCATAGATGTGTTATTGGATATCAGAGGGGCCTTCTGGATGTTATGTCAAAACCCAATGGAGTCACTTTCGGCTATTGGGTTGATAAGATGGAAGCTACACCAAAGTCCAATAAAGTCCGCTCTCTCTTGTCTTGGAGTGCATCACTCATCAGGGTAACTTCGCATATCGAGAAAGGTTGTTTGGTGTTGTGCCAAAGTCTGATGAGGTTGTCTACTGGCTATCGGGGATCAACAAAACATTTCGGATGTCTTGTTGATGACCCGATGGAGTCACCTTTGGCGATTGGGTATCATCGAGAGATCGGGATAACTTCATTGAGGGTCTTTCGATGACCGATAAGGTGAAACCAACTAGGGATGGCCGCCCAAACCGAAGTCTAAAAGACAAGGAGGAAGACACTCAGAATGTTTCTATCGGTGTATATGAATACGAACCGACCTGACTTCTGGATGAATTTGGGATATTTGGTTTCCACGAGTTCATGAACCGATTGGAAGTTGCTCGACGGTTAGACTTCCTGGTGGTTGATCATAGCAGAACGGAGGTTAGAATTCCTAGTGGTTGGAGTGACTAGCTATCAAAGTGGCCAGAGGAAACTGAAATGCAGTTGGATGGATGGAAGACTATTGGATTCCATAACGGTTATGCTTAATCGATACATTGTAACCTTGGTTGTTATATATGTGTTACTAGAGATGTAACAGAGGAGATGCGTGAGAAGCTTAGAGTTGCACATAGTAGAAGGCATGGAATGTCATTAAAGAATGAAAGGAATTATGAGATGCTTTGTCTTGCTCGATGTGTGAGGAGTGTGAGAGGTTACTGTGTGATGTATGTCTGGAGTCCTGTAATCCTGAGTGTTCTGCATTGGTGATGAGTGTAATCCAAACTGTAGATTCTAAGAATAAATATATGAGAAGAGAATCTGGAAACTTTATTGTAATCATTTGTTTACTATGAATAAAGTGTTTTCTCTTTGGTGGTGGGTTTTTTACCTGTAAAGGTTTTCCCATGTAAATCTGGTGTTTACTCTCTCTGTGTTTGGATATTAAAATCATCTGCCTGAGTCATCTTAATGTGTTGCAAAAGAATTTCAAAATGCATACTTTCTTTATTCCCCTATTGAATTAATGTTAGGAAGACGTTTACACACTGTGTTTTCCCTACAAGTGGTATTAGAGCCTACATTTTTTATCCTTGTTGGTAGGGTTGTTGTTGTGTCAATTCTAGTTTCAGTGGGAGTTTAGTAGAGCGTCTATTTGTCTTATTTGCAGATTAAGATGGCGAATGCTTCTGGGTGAGTGTAGATCGATAAATTCAATGGTGCGAGTTTTGAGTTGTGGAAACTCAATATGGAAGACTTGCTAGTTTATAGAGATCTCTAGGGTGTTGTGATTGTAACCTCTAAACCTTCAGGCATGAGGCAAGAAGACTGGGATCTTACATATAGAAAAGATAGAGGGTTAATCAGACTCTGTTGGGTAGATTATGTTTTGTTGAATGTCCATGAGGAGAAGACTGCTAATCTTCTGTGGAAGAAGCTTGGAGATATTTATCAGGGAAAGTCTCTAGTAAATACGTTGTTCCTAAGGAAGAAGTTATATTCCTGAAGATGGATGAGGGTACATCTGTTGCAGATCATTTGAATGTTTTCAACATGATCGTTGCTCAGTTAACCTCTATAGGAGTCTAGATTGATGATGAGGATCAATGTATGCTTCTGTTATGTTTTTTGTCTGACTCATGGGATCATTTGGTAATCACCATTGGGAGTACAACAACCAAGCTCACTATGGAAGGTGTGGTTGCTTCATTGTTGTCAGAAGAAACTCGGAGGAAATCTTCTGAGATGGTCAAGGATGCTCTCGCTATTAAAGGTAAGCTGGAGGACAAGAAGTCAAAGTCCAAGTCAAAGGAAAGCTCCAAGACTCCTGGAAAGAGTGCAAAGCGAAGTACTAGAATTGTGGGAAGACTGGTAACATCCGGAAGGATTGTAGAGAGAAGAAGAAAAGTAAGGGTTCTTCTAATTATGGGTCCTCTCAGAATGAGGATGGAGATGCCTTCTGAGTCACTTTGGCAAGTCAGACATCTGTCGATGTCTGGTTCAATCACGATGCCATTAAGACTGGGTGCCTTGGGTCTTTGGCAATGATGCAGATTCATGATGTATTGGTGAATGTTCTTCATGTAACTGGAAATATTAATATATTGAGGATTCATAAGGGGTCTTTGGCAGAGATGTTGTAATCCTTAGTTAGGATGTTTTTATGTCAGGATATACTATTGAGATGCATTTAGATTTTTGACATAATGTGTTTATGTTCATATAGAGCATGTAATCTCTTTGAAAGAGATGTTTTAGATCATGGTTGTGATGTTTAAAGTTCTCGATTCTGTAGTTGGAATTTTGACAATGATATTGGTTCTATTTCTGTGCTTAGAGTACACTGATCATTTGTTTGGTACTTCATGATAATGTGGTTTTGCATTTGAAGTTTTGGCATGGGCTGATCCGCTATAGGTGTTCTTGGAAACATGGAAATGTAGATGGTGTTGAGTTGGAATGGGTAATAGGTTCAACAGAAAGGAATTCATCTGTGATAACACAATTAGCATTTAGAAGTGAAGAAAGGGTATGATACAGGGTGTTGTGAAGACTTGCTTGCAGGTTCTTTGTTTACAGTTCGTATTGTGAATGCTCTTGGTACAAAGGTTTTATTTACTCTTATGAAATGTTGACAAAAGGATCTTCTTCAATTCTGACATTACCTATGTGGTGGGAGCTTCTTGGTGTGTATGTGACTATCATTACACTTGAAGTTTGAGATTGTGAGTAATAGGTTTCATATGTTGATGATTTGAAATTCATCTTGTTATACCATGAAGGTATGTATGGTTGGATGTACTAGCACTTGCTGTGGGTGCTATTCTAACTATGTTTTTAACAAATGGTTGTACATTTGAGTAGCCTTGGGAATGTGAGGTTTTGTGTTCTAGAAGTTAGAGTTATGTTTTTCTCAGTAGATAGATTCTATGCGTGTCTAGTGGCAGTGGCATGATAGAAGGTGGGAGTATCTATGGATGAGATGAGACTTCTCTTCTTGTGTCTCAGTGGTGCACAAAGTAAACTATATTTCCTTATGGTTTGTGACCAAATGGTATATCAGCATTGATGGGCTTTTTTGAGTCCATGGTTCTCAGTGGTGTCTGTATGTGTTCGGCATGGCAGACAGGTCTAGTGAATTTCTCAGCAAGTGGGAGATTGTTGGGAATATGCCTCAAATTATCCTGACCATGTTTGGTTTGATCAGAGTAGCCTACACCGATGGAGCAACACAGTGTTACCTTCTTGGTTGCTGAACACTTTCTTATCAGAGTGACTTAAGCTGATGTCTTTCTCTCCATTAGGACAACTCTTTTTGATGAGCTTGGCTTCTCGGACCTGGTATCGGCTATCGAGAGGGGTTGATATTTGTTACACTGAAGTCCCAATGTGTTAGCTATCTTCTGGCTGGAATACGTCGCATATCGGCATAGCAGGTTTGAAGTCATCCCGATGACCCGATCAAGTCGCCTTCGGTCATCAGGGTAACTTCACCTATCGGGTTAGCCAGATTGGAGTCATCCCAATGACCCGATGAAGTCGACTTCGGATATTGGGGTAACTTTGACTGTCGGAAGGACTGCATGAGCATTATGCCAAAACCCGATGGAGTTGCATTAGGTGATCAGGTTGTCATCAGTTATCAGAGGTTCCTGGTAGGTGTTACACTGAAACCCGATGGAGTCGCTTTAGGCGGTCAGGGTTGTCATCGACTATCAGAGGTTCTGGTTCAATGTTATACCAATACTCGATGGATCCACCTTGGGTCATCGTGTGTTATCGGATATCGGAGGGGCCTTCTGGATGTTATGCTAAAACCCAATGGAGTCACTTTCGGCTATCGGGTTGACAAGATGGAAGTTGCGTCGAAGTCCAATAAAGTCCGCTCTCTCCTGTCTTGGAGTGCATCGCTCATCAGGGTAACTTAACATATTGAGAAAGGTTGTTTGGCATTGTACCGAAGTCTGATGAGATTGTCTACCGATTATCGGGGATCGGCGAAACATTTTGGATGTCTTGTCGATGACCCGATGGAGTTGCCTTCGGCGATCGGGTATCATCTGGAGATCGAGATAACTTTGTTGAGGGTCTTCCAATGACCAATAAGGTGAGACCAACTACGGATGGCCACCCGGACTGAAATCTAAAAGACAAGGAGGCAGACACTCAGGATGTTTCTGCTAGTGTTTATGAATACAAACCGACCTGACTTCCAAATGAATGTGGGATATTTGGTTTCCACGAGTTCATGAACTGACTGGCAGTCGTTTGATGATTAGAATTCCTGGTGGTTGATCATAGCAGAATGGAGGTTAGACTTCCCAGTGGTTAGAGTGACTAATTGTCAGAGTGGCCAGAGGAAACTGAAATGTAGTTGGATGGATGGAAGACCGTTGGATTCCATAATGCTTATGCTTAATTGATACATTGTAACCTTGGCCATTATATATGTGTTACCAGAGATGTAACAGAGGATATGAGTGAGAAGCTCAGAGTTGCACAAAGCAGAAGGCATGGAATGTCATTAAAGAATGACAGGAATTATGAGATGCTTTGTCTTGCTTGATGTGTGAGGAGTGTGAGAGGTTACCGTGTGATGTATGTCTGGAGTCTTGTAATCCTGAGTGTTCTACATTGGTGATGACTGTAATCAAAAATATAGATTCTGAGAACAAATGTCTGAGAAGAGAATCTAGAAACTTTATTGTAATCATTTGTTTACTGTGAATAAAGTGTTTTCTCTATGGTGGTGGGGTTTTTACCTATAAAGGTTTTCCCACGTAAATCTGGTGTTTACTCTCTGTGTGTTTGGATATTAAAATCATCTGTCTAAGTCATCTTAATGTGTTGCAAAAGAATTTTAAAGCGCATAATTTCTTTATTCCCCTATTGAATTGACGTTAGGAAGACATTTCTGCACTGTGTTTTCCTTACAAGAAGATTGTAGAGAAAATGTGAGATGTCATGCATGTGGAAAGTTTAGACATATGGCTAATCAATGTAAGTCAAGGAATGATCAACATTACAGTAAGGAAATTTAGAAGAATAATGTCACTTTTTATGCATGCAACAAAGTAGGACATATTGCTAAATTTTGTAGAAGCAAGAATCTACCAAAAGGAAGTGATAAACCTGATGAGAAGGGAAAGTAGAAGGTTGATGATATTCAGAAGGAGCATCAAAGGAAGTGGGTTATGAAGTCTGAGGATCAACCGATAGAATCAATTACCCTAGATGTTCATTCAGTTGAAGCATATTCTCCAGTTACCTACACCGACAAGAATCCCATTCAGTATCTAAGGCATTCACCTTTGGGGGACGCAAATTGATGACAGATCTTGGATTGCTTGTGCTAGAGGTCTAAAAGCCTGTTTTAGACTTTGGAGAAGTTAGTTTCAAGTTTAACCGGTGAAGATTTGTTGGATCGTGGATCTCATTTGGTTTACCGATAAGTCAGTTTATGAGTTATGGTTTGGTTATACATCTACAAATAAGTACTTCAGAATCTTTGGTAGTGAATTGTAAGTTTGATCTGAAATGTGATGAAGGGATATTTATTGGTTATTCTAAAGAAAGTAAAGCATATAGATGTTATAACAAAAGATTGCATAGAATTGTTGAAAGTGTTAATGTGAAGGTGGATGAGAAACACAGAAGTCAAATCAGAACTTATGAGAGAGAACCAGAAGTGGAGATGATCATAATTGAACTGGTACCACCTACACCGGAATAGAATGTTGAACCAGTTGCCCTGACAATATCAAAAAATTCAACAGTAACTGAAGATCAGAGTAGAGGAACAGAAAGTCAAAAGACTCCTAGGTATGTAAGGTTGAATCATTTAGAAGATCAAACAATTGGACAAGAAGAAGGTTGACAACTGATGAGGTATGTTTAATTTCTTTAGTTGAACCAACATTAGTTATTGAAGCTTGTAAGGATGAATGTTGGATGTAAGTTATGGAAGAGGATTTGGATCAGTCAGAAAAGAACAACACATGGACATGGATGTTATTGGAACTTGGCTTGATTTATTTACAAAGGATATTCTTAGAAGGAAGGAATTGATTATGTTGAATCCTTGCTCCAGTAGCTAGGATTTTCAGATAGTTTCAAGGATTTTCAGGTATGGTTTTTGTTTTATGATGACTTTACACTATGAGCATGTTCAAATGCTGATTGAGCTAGAGATATAGGTAGCCAGATAGGCTCATCTGGTGAAGCTGAGTATGTTGTTGCTACTACTAACTGTACACAAGCTCTATGGATGAAGGAAATGTTGAAGGATATAAGGGTGGATCTTAATGAACCAGTAGTTATTCACTATGATAACTATATTGCTATTGGTGAATCTGGTATTTCATTCTAAGACAAAACACATTTCTATCAAGTATAATTTTTGGAAGGTGGAAGCAAATGAAGGAAGATTAATTTGAGGAATCATTTGAGTACTTTAGAGGTAGATTGGGAGTTTCTGCCCCTCCGGTAGAGACTTGAGTGATGTTGATTGGCATCAGTCCGGTATTGCATTTATCAGTGTTATCATTCATTCTGGATTGATGTGTTGGTGATATTACTCTAGGGGAGTAGTCATCTGTGTGTTTCAGTGGATTTATGATTTTTCTTTGATGTTCATGTCATATTTTTGGCATTGATGTCAAAGAGGGAGAGATATATGCTAAAAATAGAGCTTAATAGGGATATCAGTCTATGGGGGAGATTGTTGGCACAAGGAGGAGGAACAAAATTTCAGATTGGTTGTATCCCATTGGGGGAGTTTGGTTCAGGTCTATGGATGGTTAATTGGTATATAAATATTTGTTTCAAAACTTGATTGTTATATCATTTTGGGGAGATTGTTGGATGTCTTCCTTTGGGAGATTTGTTTGGCATTTCTTGGGACTTGGATATTTTTCACATCTAGTGTTGCCATCAATGCTAAAGGGGGAGATTATTGGCAATTTGGAGGATTTGATTATGTGTTTCATAGATGTTTGTCATTGATGTCAACACTAGTTGTTATGTTGTCTATTGGGTTTTGATAGAGTGGTTGGTTTATGATGTTGATCTAGAGATCTTCTCTAGTATGCTCCGGCTTGAAGAATTGGTTTGGATTGGTTATCCATGTGTTCTTGACACATATCACATTCAGTTGGTTCACAAACTTGATGATCCGGAGGCTATCATTTGTTCTCGTAAGCCTTTTGGTCACTGGTAAGGGTTTTACCGACGGAGCTTTGTTGAAGATATTTTAGTGAATCCGATAAGTGGTGTTGGTGTGGCTTCTAGAAGGTTATCAAGGTGTTGATGGTTATCATTTTCACATTCTAGTTGTTCGTGGTGTTTCATTTGGCTTATGGTGACCTATTTTGGGTCTAGTGTTATTCTGCTAGGTTATGGACCGGTTTATGTAATGTGTTGATTGATGCTCCTGATGTGTCACCGGTTGGATTTATTGTTTGGATTATGTTGTTTTGGTATTAGGCCGACTTGGTGTATCATTGGTTTGTGGTATTATGTAATAGATTTATCGCATCATCTTTTAGGTGGTCGACCTAATTGTTTAGGTTCCGGATTGGTATAAATATGATGTAAGATCTCTTTGTAGATCATGGGATTATGGTTATAGGATTGTTATGTGATTATCTATGTGCAAATAATGTTGTAATCATATGCAGGAGTTTTGGTCGATCATAGGTGATCGAATTGGGTTGGTAAGAGAGGTTTAAGACCTCTCATATTGAGCTTAACTGGAATTGTACTCAAGCATAGGAGATGCTACACTTGCAGTTCAATCTTCATTCTAGATTGTAGTATGATGTTTTCTATAGTTAGTGAGGCTCCTTTTGTGATGAGCAGTGCACTGTAGGCTATTGGCATTCCTGCATGTGCAGGGCCCTTATTGTAATATTTATTCATCTGATTAGTGGATAGATATTGTGGGTCTCCAATCCCACCATGGTTTTTCCTCTTTGAGGGTTTCCACATATAAATCCATGGTGTTATGGTTTTCATATTTGTGGTTGCATTATTGCTTATTGTTATATGCTTTTATGTTTACTAGTTGCTGAGTTGTTGTATTAATAAGGTTAAATTTCTCCATTCCGGTAGAACACTAATTCACCCCCCCTCTCAGTGTTCTTGGATTTCAACACTCTGTTGAAACCAAAAGCCATCTGATGAAGACTTCAACTAGTAAGTTTGAGACACCCATTCTCAACAGTTATACTATGAGTTGTGATCATCTTAGGCATCCCAATATGCTAACACATAGGGACTTGCTTGTTTGGTCGGGTAGGATGTGTGGCATGCAGGTGGAGATTCTCATTGCCCTTTACTTCCTTTACCTTTGAAATCCCACAGATGTGATGCATGATAGACAAGCGGAGCTTCTAGGCATCTTTTATTTTCTTCTCTCAAAAATCCCCATAAAAGTGACATGTGGTGGGCCCAAAGAAAGGAATTTATGCTACAGAATCGCGCGAGCAAGTTGCATGGGGAAAGAGCACATGGCAACATAGTAGAGCTCAGAGGAACCAAGATGAAAGTGTCATCCTCAAACACATGCCTAAGTGACACATGGCCTCAACGGAGAGTATATTTATAATAAAAATTTCGGATGTGAAGGACAAAACCTTGCGAACAAGGAAAAACCTGAAGGACAACTAAGGATTTAAATCCATAGTAGCTAATCTTTGAGTTTACTAGATTTATGCTAATCATTTAATCATATAACAATAATAGTCCCTCCAAAGCATTAAATTTTTAGGTTTCCAATTCCTCACTCAATATGAGACTAGTTTTTAAAATCTCAAATGAATTGACAAACAATGAACGGTTATGGAGATGAGATATTTATAGTAATAGTAATGAGATCATTTAAAATACTCTTGATATTTTAAAGGTGTTTCATTAGTTATCCATCTATTCTTATATTTCTTAGCTAAGTTAAAATCATGTGTGTTCTAACATCATTATTGTGCTCAAATATTATGGTGATTTCATTCTAATCTTCCTTTGGTGTGGTTCCATTCTATAATTTCATTAATAAAAAAGTTTATCAAGGCCAACACTTGGCATAATTTCTTGTCAAATTATTCTTTTAGACAAGCATTTGTGGGGTGCCTTGTTGTGATTCTATGAAGATGGAGGTGAAGTATAACAAGTGAAAATTATTTTTCATCTCATGATGTCATTCTCTAAAGTTTGTAATAGTAATAAACTATATGTAGATGACACCCAATATATTATTTCACTTACAATACTTCTGAAGAAATGATAAAATACAAAAAATATTCTCAATTCTACAATATTATTTGTCAGAGTCACTGATGGACTCAATCTCCTAGGATCACTTGCAAAACCAAGATCAACCTTCTACACGAGAGAAATGGAGAGGATAAAATGCTGGAATATGGTGTAATAACAAAATAATGATATTATCACACTCCAAATGATACAATATGGATTAGCACTCCCTTGTACTAACTAAGATGATATGTGCTCAACTGGATTAGCTCATAAGGAAGAGGCGAGTGTTGATTATATAGCAAAATGTGGGCACATCATTACAAGAGGAATAATAAATCCTAAATAACCAAATTAGGTGGGAGTTGTGCCTACTTGGAAAATGCCAGACATGTGGCAAACCAACTCAGGTAGGGATAAACAAATGGTTGTGGGGAGGTGGCAAATGAGTCCAAAAGAGGGTGTGACATTCAACCACCCAAATGTGGGTGTGAATGACATACGTAAATGTAGGACTATGCCACATGTTTTCACATAAACCATCCTAATATAGCCTAAATATGCTTAATAATGTGTAGGAAAAATAAATATAAAAAACCTACACTAACACCCCCCCCCCCTTAAGCATAGCTTAGGTGGGTGAAAAGATGCAACAATGCAAAGATGGGTTTCAGCTACAAGGCCATGTTAGGTACCCATGTACAAAACAATATCTCACAAATGGGGTAAAGGAGAAAACCCATTCAAACACAAATCCTCCCCAAAAGAGAGAAAAGAAACAAGTTTCTCAATACAAGAAGAATCTCATGCAAGGAAGAAATCCCCTCTGAAATAGAAAGGATAAGAAAGACTATGTATCCTTCCTTGAAGTAGCCAGCTGCACCAAAGGTTGATGCTCAAAACAAAATGTAGAAGATGGAACACGATCGTCGAACAACATTCCTCCCCTTAGGAAGAAACAAAACCAAAGGTGCATGAAGATTGTCTTCCCATTCCTAAAAGGAATATGTAGGAAGAATGATCAGGATGTATGATGTCTCTAAACTCTTCTCATATGTCCCCATGTTGATGCCAAAAGTTGTCACCATCAAATCAAGTATTCTAGGCCACACTGCAGAAGATGACAATCCAGAGCCTTGTGGATATGGATGTAGAACAAAATCCATAGACAAAGGTATCTCCTCCGATGACAAAGGTGCCTCCTCCAAATGGTGCTCAATAGTGGCCAAAGTCATGTCAAACTGTGAGGAATGATCATGTGGGTAAAGAACAAGAGGGTCAAAAGGTTCCCCCTCAACATTTGAAAAAGACTCAACTTCATCAAAGAGAAGATGTGCATGGTGTCCTCTAAGTCGGCAAGATAGGACTCACAAAACAAACTTTCAATACTTGTCAAGTAATCATCCCAAGTAGCTGTGTCTGGAAGACAAAGTATATTCTGTTGCACTAAATCACAAGTATCCCCAGAAGCAACAATCGATGGAGGAGAAGGAATGCAAGGTTCAAGAACTGGATCTAATGTCACAATACCTAGATTCAAGTAACCAAAGTTCTCCTCGGAATCAATGTTCACACTAGGAGTGTGATTAACAACCGAAGGATCAGAACCATCATCAAGTGCAAAGTCTGAAAAGGTATATAACCGAGATGCATGTTCAACCATCCCACTAGCAATTATCTCTCTACTTTCCAAGTCTCGAATGATGACCGAATCAGGTGTGAACTCCACAGTCTTCCCTGCTCCACCATGGGTGATCTGATAGATGGAAAGAAGATTGTTTGACAAATGAGGTACACACAAAACATCATTGAAAGTGTCATCCCCAATATCAATAAAACCTTTCCCAATTACACTCATATAAGTTTTGTTGACCATCAAAATAGGTGGCATAACACATGACTCAAATGAAGAGAACATAGACTGTCTAGAAGCCATATGATGAGAAGCTAAAAAATCTAGGAGCCATCTCCCTAATTCACAACTTGTAGCACAAAGAGCTTTATCTTTACCTTTGGTTGCCTCAGAAGCAAGCCCCTGCATGACTTTTTACCTTAGTAGATCCTTACTGTTTTGAATTGGAAGAAGAAGTTGACTCAGACATTCTAGAAGGAAGATCAATGTTGTTCTTCTTAAGATGATGTTTCAGTTCATCAATATTCTTCTTATAACAAGAAAGTTCTTCATGTCCAACCCTCTTTTAATATATGCAAGTAAGCTTCTTCTTCTTAGATGAATTATTATGTGCTTGATCTTTATGTGGCTTTGGCTTTGATTGCTTCCACTTCTTGTTAGAATCCTTTCCTAGATTCCCTTGTTTACCCACCAAAGCATGTGGCGTAGATGGCTTAAGAATCCCCATGGTGATCAACTTTGATTGCTCAAGCATCAACAGTTTTGTAAATGAATCAAATGAAGGTGTAGTGTAAGCACTACCCATTGTCATCCGATGGGTTTGGAAGCTAAAAACAAAAGATGCATACTCTAAAGGAATCTTTGCCAACAAGTTGAAAACCAACTGTGTATCCTCCTTCTCAATGTCGCAATCTTTACATTGTGCTCTTAGCTCATTTTCTCTAGTGGCATAGTCTTGGATTGTATCAAAATTCTTAGGATCCATATTTAGGAGATCACTTTCAAGTGTGTAACCTCTAATCTTATCAACTTGACCATATAATTTGTCAAGTTTATCCCAAGCTTCCTTAATTGTCTTACACTTATCAACGTGAAAGATAAGATCAGGAGATACATGTTTTCTCAATGTTCCAAGAGCCATAGAACTTTTGATGAGCCATTCCATTTTCAGATTAGGATCAATAAAACATGTGGGTTCTGAAATTGTGCCATCAGCATAATGATTTAGGCCTTTTTCCATTAGCTTACTCTATAAATTAACTATTCAATTTGCATAGTTATGTGGAGTTAAGAGTGGAAATTTAGGAGAACTCATAACTGAAAATGAAAGAGCACAAGTAGGTAGATCAGAAACACAAATACCAAGAGATACCCCCCCTTTTTCACTCAATCAATGATCGCCCCTAGAAAAACATGATTTTGGCACTTTATAAATCAGTGCATTTACAATGTTGGAGTTGATTTCTAGAGTTTTACAATGTCCAAAATTGGACCCAAATACTAAAAGTACAATAGAATGTCAGAACTACAACCTCAAAATAGCACCAATGGATAGTGCTCGAAAAAATATCAACTTTCAAAATCTGAGGTCATATGTGAAAGTTATAACCTTTTGAAGTTGAAAAACTAGGATTGTCCTTCAAATTTGCTAAAAAAACTTGATTTCTAGAAAATATGGACAACTTGAGACAAAATGGATTCTGCCACTATGAAGTTTGTGAAATTCTACCCCAAATAAAAAAAATTGCTCACAAAATGGACCCTGGATGACTGAGATATGGCCTCTCGAAGTTGAGGTGCAAAATGCAAAGCTCTAATGGTGAGGGGTCCAAATTTGCAAAACTCAACTTTGCTAAATTTGTCAAATTGCTACTAAATTTGGTGGAACCGTCAAGTTTGGAATGTTGTTGCTAAGTTTGGAGGCACCGCCAATCAGTTTAACTCTAACCACAATTACAGCTTGTTGGTGTAAATAATTATTCATCTTGGATATTATTACACTTAAGTTTATTTAGGAAATGCATTTCATAGTAGTTTGGGTATGAGACACTTGGGTGTTTATGCCACATTGGGATAGTGTGTGTAGGAGAATTTCCACCTTTTGTGGTGTTGATCTTGTTGTTACACTCCACATTCAGTGGGTGATCCACCTCATGTGGACTATTATATTGTTTCTCCTACATACCCACACCTAGTTCCTACCTACCCTTGTTTCTTATTGAGCCACATGTCATGTTTGTGTGCTCACATATCCGTAAGCCTTGCCTATATAAGCAGGCTCATCTACATTGTACGTAAATGGAACAATTGATCATTTATCTATTGATGAGAATACAGTTTATTCTTATCCTATATTTTGTCTCTCTTTTGTACTTTTCATTGAGCTCTTGATCTTGGCAAAATCTCACATGGTATCAGAGCCATTGGGGCTTCATTAATTAGTTTTTGGAGACATCGTGGAAGGCTTCTATTTTCAGATCTGAGGGACTGCATTTTTTGGAGGCATCTTAGAGTGTTTTTGACCTCACCATTGCGTCCGGGAGGCCATTTCCATAAAAATCGAGTATAAATTCGACCTATTTTGGCGAAAATCGATTTTTGGGTGTGGAGGAAATTTTCTGCCCAATTTGGGTAGTACAGTACAGAGTTTTCGGATTTTTTTTCAAAAAAAAAGATTCTGAAAATTATTTTCTTGTAATTTTGGAAATTATTTTTGGGATCTGTACCTTCTGCCCAGTCAGTAGTCCAGTTGGCTACCAAATCACCCTGCCACGTCAGCAGCCCAGTTGGCTGCCACATCACCTACCAAAGCACTTGCACAGTTAGTGCCCAGTCAGCTATGAAGTTTGGGCGATGGTCATATGGCCGTCAAATTCAACCCCGTAATCTGCTGACATCATCATTTAAAAAAAAATTTGCAGGCCCCTCTCATTGAGCTTTTTTATTTTGCAGTTCAACTTCAAATGGCCATATCTTGCTCATTTTTGCTCCTTTTTTAGTGCAATTTTTTTTGAAATGGGATAGAATTTCATGTACTTTCATGTGGTGGAATTATTTTCTGATTTTTGATGGACATATTTTTCAAAATTCTCAATTTTTGGTGATTGTACCTGTCCAATCCCCGTTTCTGCAACTTCCAGGACTCCGTTTGGGCTCATACGAACTCCTTTTCAGGTGCTATTTTTTTTGAAAGTGCATTATTTTTTGCCTACTCTCAGAATATGCTATCAATTTGTAGAAATTATGGGTAGAAATTGAACTTTCATCATATGGTCTTATTTGGCCAATTTGGCATTTGTATTGCATAGATCTATCTTTCTGATCTTTTGCTTTGATGTTCTCAACCTATTGGGGCAGTTGTAAAAAAAAATCATAATTCCACCTTGCCATTGTTTGCAAGTGGCCTATTGTACACGCACTACATATAAAGTGCCAAAATCATCATTTTTTTTTTTTTGGGGGGGGGGGGTACTTTGATTGAGTGAATTTGGGGGGGTGTCTCTTGTTCTTTTGTGCTCTTGTGTTCCTTCCTTTCTGCTGCTATGGGTTCTTCTAAGTTTCCTCTCTTAACTCCTCATAATTATGTTACTTGGAAAATTGATGCATGGAGTAAATTTATGGAAAAAGGACTAACTCATTACATTGATGGAACTATTGTTGCTCCCGCCGATCCTAAGGTTGATCCAATTGGTCACTTAGATTGGCTCACTAAAAATATCATGGCAATTGGTACCTTAAGAAAGTATGTATCAAAGGATCTCATTTTTCATATTGAGAAGTGTACTCTAACCAAGGATGCTTGGCAAAAGTTTCAAGACTTATATGGTCAAGTTGATGAGATTAGGGGATATCAAATTGATAGTGATCTCACCATGTTAGATCCCAAGAACTTTGATACTATACAAGATTATGTCACTAAGGCAAATGAGTTGAGGGCACAACTCAAAGATTGTGGCATTGATAAGAAGGATACTCAATTGATATTCAACTTGATAGGCAAGCTTCCACAAGAATATGCAGCATTTGTTTCTAGTTTCCAAACCCATAGGATGACAATGGGTTTAAGCTACACAATGCCTACATTTGATGCTTTCAATGAAATATTGATGATGGAACAAACTAAGTTGATAAGCATGGGCATTCTTAAGGCTTCTAAGTCTCAAGCATTAGTGGCAAATCAAGGGAACAAAGGAAATCAAGGAAAGGGCAACTCAAACAAGAAGAAATGGCAATCAAAGCCTAAGGACAAAGCACTATCTTCTCCACAACAAGGAGATTCGTCATCTTCCAAGAGGGATAACTCACCAAAGAGGGAGAGACCTACTTGTGCCTATTGTAAAAAGTTTGGTCATGAGGAGCGTTGTTGCCATTCTAAGAAGATTGATGAGCTCACACATATCATCAAAAATCATAACATTGATTTGCCTAATTTCTACAAGAAGGATGATTCATCAACTTCCACTTCCTCACATTCAAAAGGAAAAGGGCAAGCATTCATGGCTTCTACAAGTGGGAAGACTCACTCTTTTGGGACAAGAAAAGGAAAAGCTCTATGTGCTACTATCAGTCATGATTCAGAGAGATGGCTTCTAGATTCAGGGGCTTCTCATCATATGGCATCTTCGCAGTCTATGTTCTCTACATTTGAGCCTTGCACCATGCCACAGATATTGATGGGCAATCATACATACATGGCTGTGATTGGGAAAGGATCTATTGACATTGGGGATAACTCCTTCAATAATGTGTTGTGTGTACCCCACTTGACAAACAATCTCCTTTCTATCTATCAAATCACACATGGCGCAACTAAGAGAGTTGTGGAGTTCACACTTGAGTCAGTTTTCATTAGAGACTTGGAGACTAGAGCTATCATTGCGACTGGGGTGGTTGATCATGCATCTCGGTTATACTCCTTTTCAGATTTTGTTGATGATGATGATTTCACATTTGATGATTCTACACATGATGATCGCACTTCTTGTGATGGTTCAGATTTTGAGGAGAACTTTGGGCACTTGAACATGGGGATTCTCACATGTGAACCCATTCTTGAGTCTTGTATTTCATCTCCTCATATTGATATCACATCACCTATTGCACCTAATGATGCGTATAGTGTGACAGTTTTTCCTTCATGTGATTCAGTGCAGCAGGATATTCATTATCTTCCAGCTTCAGATTCATAGGATGATTACTTGATAGACATTGCAGGTTTGTTTGTGGAATCCTACATTGCAGATTTGGGAGACATCATTGATGACATTCATCTTCTCTTTGATGAAGGTGATCCTTCTTTGATTGTTGTGAGGGATCACTCTGACCCTCTTGTTCATTCTCTACATGATCATTCTTTCGAGGTTGACATGATTGTGGATACTTATGTACAGCAGTTGGAGGAGGTCTCTTTATTTTTTGAGGAGACATGTGAGTCTTTGGGACATGTTCTACATCCATCTCCACTAGATCTTGGAGTGCCTTTTTTAGCAGTGTGGCACAATTTACCACCTTTAGAGGGGGTATCTTTCAGCATCAACATGGGGACACTTGAGCAGTTTTCAGAGATTCCTTTCATCATGAGTTTTTTTCATACATCTTCCCTTCATGATTGGGGAGACTTCATGGATACACCTTTGGTTTTGTTTCTTCCTAAGGGGAGGAATGTTGTTCGTCATTCATGGAGCAATTTCTTCATACATCGAGCTTCTATCATTGGTGCAGAATCCACATTGAGAGGGGGCTTCCTAGCTTCTCTTCTTCTCTCATATGGGGGGGACTTTTTCCTCACATGGGGTTTTGTCCTTCACATTCTTCTATGAGAGTTCTCTTGTATATCTTTCATCTCTCTTTTGGGGGAGGGTTTTTTCCCATTGGGTTTTTCTCTCTTTCCCCACTTTGTGAGAGATTTCATTGCATTGGTTTTCATGCATTCACATTTGTACATGGGTACCTAACATGGCCTAGTAGCTAGGACCCATCTTGCATTGCTTAGTTGCATTGTAGACTTAAGTGCATTCCCCTAAGTTGCACTTAACGGGGGGTGTTGGTGTAAATAATTATTCATCTTGGATATTATTGCACTTACTTAAGTTTACTTAGGAAATGCATTTCATAGTAGTTTGGGTATGAGACACTTGGGTGTTTGTGCCACATTGGGATAGTGTGTGTAAGAGAATTTCCACCTTTTATGGTGTTGATCTTGTTGTTACACTCCACATTCAGTGGGTGATCCACCTCATGTGGACTATTATATTGTTTCTCCTACCTACCCACACCTATTTCCTACCTACCCTTGTTTCTTATTGAGCCACATGTCATGTTTGTGTGCTCACATATCCATAAGCCTTGCCTATATAAGCAGGCTCATCTACATTGTATGTAAATGGAACAATTGATCATTTATCTATTGATGAGAATACAGTTTATTCTTATCCTATATTTTGTCTCTCTATTGTACTTTTCATTGAGCTCTTGAACTTGGCAAAATCTCACACAACTCCCCCAAATTTGAATATTGCCAGACAAAAAACAAATCTCCGTCAAATATAGTAAAATCGCTAAATAAACAACTAAAAGGAACAACACAAAGGCCGAGGTGCACAGAGGCCAAGGTCAGAGCCCAACAAGTATGGAGGTAGCAGCGATTTCAAAGTCTTTTATGTTTGAATTTTTTTGAAAATTTTAAAAAAAAAAAAAAACATTAAAAATGGTGGGGGGCTTATGCCTCACCCCACACCCCACATAGGAGCTATAGAGGCTTCTAAAGCCTCACGTAGGGGTCCCAAAGGGAGGCACGGACCCAAATTGGTACCGTGTACCTCCTGTGGGTATAGGGGCCAACAGGGGCACCGTACCCTGTCGATATCCTTAGTTTTTTATTTTTTATTTTTATTTTAAGTAATTTATAATTTGTTTTTCAATTTTTTTTGTTTTGAATTTTCAAATGATTTTTTTTTCAAATTTTTTTATTTTTTATTTTTATCAATAATATTACCTATAACAAATTTTAAAAAAACCTCTCATAATAAAAGCTTTTTCAATTAAAAAACTTGCATTTTTAATTTTATTTTTTTTGTATGTAGGAAAAAATTTAAATTTATTATTTTATAAATAAAATTTCAAATCCTGACCGTATTAAGTAGGGGTAGAATTTTTGCTTCGAATCTAACTTTCAGTAAAATATAAAGTATCTTATATCAAATTCGTCTGTTCAACCTTCTCGACTCGATGGCAATGTCCATTTTGACTGAAAAATGCACCCAACAAAAAATCAATGTTGATTTTCTCCCAAATTCGAGAAGGGGCTTCCAAATCTGGAAGCTCTGGTATCATGTCAAAGTCATCGATGGACTCAATCTCCTAGGATCACCAGCAAATCCAAGATCAACCTTCTACATGAGAGCAACAAAGAGGATGAAATGTTGGAATACGGTGCAATAACATAATAATGATATTATCACACTCCAAATGATACAATATGGATCAACACTCCCTTCTACTGATTGAGCTGATATGTGCTCAACTAGATTAGCTCATAAGGGAGAGGTGAGTGTTGATCATATAGAAAAATGTGGGCACATAATTCCAAGAGGAATAATAACTCCCAAATAACCAAATTAGGTGGGAGTTGTGCCTACTTGGAAAATGCCAACTATGTGGCAAACCAACTTAGGTAGGGACAAACAAATGGTTGTGGGGAGGTGCCAAATGAGTTCAAAAGAGGGTGTGTCGTTCAACCACCCAAATGTGGGTGTGAATGACATATGTAAATGTAGGACTATGCCACATGTCCTCACATAAACCATCCTAATATAACCTAAGTATGCTTAATAATGTGTAGGAAAAATAAATATAAAAAAACCTACACTAACATTATTAAGGCAAAGCTTTAGTAGATATTAGCATAGTGTAATGGTTTAGATGCAGTGTTGTCATTCTTGCCACAAAAGTTCAAACCTTGTTGGAGGTGTTACTGTTGAGTGTTTTTATTAAGGATGAGGTCCCCAATAATTTACCCCAACAATAATGTATAACTTCATATTAAAAGTGTTTACCCTTTTAAAAAAGGAAGTCTTAATAATAATCGTTTAATGGCTCTTGTTTTCTTTAATATGGTGAATCCTTTAAAATGTGACTATTTGATTGTATCTATCAATATACTAATTCATGAACCATCTAATTTTTTTTCTTGTGGCTCCAAGCTACTTTAATATTTACTAATGTAAAAGCTTTATATTTTATCCCTTGATCTCTTTTTAAATAGAATCACTTGAATTTATTGACTTTAATTGCAAACATAGATTAATACTAATTTCTTGAATATTAAATTTATTATAGAAAAAAAAAATCAACCTTTTACATATAGAAATGATCTTTGAAATCAACCTTACATCATTTTTTTGAGATCGAATGTTAAAATTGAAAAAAAAAAAAATTTCTCTTGTATTAAAGAATCTAAAAATAAAATAAAAAAACATTTATACATGTCTCTGCACATATAAATAAAGGGATTGCCTGATGAATAAAATTTACACCATCAATACATTTTGTACCATTTGATTATGATTATTTTTATACATTACCAAGATATGTTAAGCCTATTTGAATTATAAACCAACAAACAATATTAATTAAAATATAAGATAACAATTTAAGATTCATGAGATGACAATGTGGCGTAGTACTTTTATGTTTTTGAAGGTGGTGAGTGAAGGGTTGGATACATCTATCTTCACACCCACTCTTGTCAACAATGTCTAATTTTATTAATTATTGAGATGAGTGAAAGTTCCTTTTCCTCTTCTTTCAAAATTTTAAGGCATTTCAAATCTATTTAGCTATGAAGCTTTCATTTTGCTACTTTGCACCTTCACTCAAAATAATAGTTCCTCTATTATAAGCCTAATGTAGAAGCCCTAGTTATTTGTCATTATAAATAATAAAAGCTTCACCTCAAACTTCACTACATCTACTAAATAAATTTATATTGAGTTCAATAATAAAAGCTTCACCTCAAACTCCACTACATCTACTAAATAAATTTATATAAATTTATATTGAGTTCCTTACAAACCCCCCTACCAATGCATTCGGTAGAATGTGGAGTTGTGATGTCTACCCCATGTAAATATGGTATTTAGTGTTGATTTTTTGAGACTTGCAGCACTTTGACAATTGTTTATGCCATCACTCTGTCTTTTGGCTTGATTTCATTAAATTTAATTTGCATCTAAGTTTTTTTAATAATGGCTCACTGCTTTAATATTTATTAATATCAAAGTTTTATATTTTAACCTTCAACCTCCTCCATGAATTTATTAAGTTAAGTTAATCTTACATTTATCTCTTTCATTTTAATATAGTGTATGCCTTAAAAAATAGCTTCTTATAGTCTTTTATATGTAGTGATGATTTCTGGGACATTACAATTTTCGTTTTATATCAAATAGACTAGGGGACAACAATGTTGTCATTTTTGTTTTCTACATTTGAGTCTTTTTTCTATTCAAAGTGATGATGAGCTCCCCCAACCTCTCAACAATCTCCTCACTGAATAAATTGTACTAAGAAACAACTATCAATATATTGGTAAATTTGTCCCCAATGTCTCTAAAGACATCACACTCCATAATAAAGTGGTTTGCTTATTCCATTATGTTAGTAGTGCAAAAAATACACCCTCTTTCTTCTAATGCTTCTTTAGGTCTTTTTCATTGTTCTATTTTACATTAAAGTTGATGAAAGTTAATTCTTAACTCAATAATAAGAATCTTCTTTGGGAATGAAATGTTAGCCCCTATATACGCTTTTTTGTTAACTATCACATTTGAGACCTTTGAACTTGTCAAAATAATATTTCTTCGTTTTCCCTAATATTTTATCCCATAAGAGAAGGATACTAGTAGTCATTATAGTTAACTTCACACACCCTAAGATCATAAATGATACATTAGATTTTGATGATTTTTTTTTATTTGTCTTTGTATTTGACTTAAGTGCTTATAGCTATTGTTCGACTTTTGGGTAGTTAGGATGAACATTTCAGGATTCATTATGTGCACAAGGGTCAAAAAGTGGTCATTTTGAGTTGATGTCCAATACATATTCCCTATTGCTCTATTAGTTGTTCACTTTTACCACTTCAAAATTTGCACAACTATCCAATCCTTATGCACAAATGCCCCAATACTCATGCACTATTGATACCAATAGAGTTCCATAATTGATCTAATTACTTTCTTTCAACTACTGAATATCCAATAGATGGCTATCGACTTTCTAGATGATTTTTTAATAAACCCAATAGACAAAAATTGAAACCTAGAAGATAACCCTTCCCCTATGCCTGTGTGAGACTTATCTACAGAGACATGATCTATCATCAGGCAATCCCTTTATTTGTTTGAGGTGAAGCTTTTATTATGTTTTAATGGCGGCGTGTTTATATTGCAGGGGTGAAAGCGATCAGGGAACGACAGCAGTGGAGTACAAATCAGGGAAGAGGGAGGAGCTTGTGAAGAAAGGGTATCGGATTTGGGGAAATGTTGGGGAACAGTTGAGTGATTTAACTGTAACTTCTTTGGGCTCTCGTACTTTTAAGCTTCCTAATCCCATGTATTATATCAGCTAGAACTGAACTTAGGATTCGCTTCATTGAAATAGATTGCACAGAGATTTAGACTGCTGTTTCACATGAAATTTGTTTTCGTTGGTTATTTAAGTATAGAATGTATGTTTTAGCCGTGAAGAATTAAGAAAAGATTCACTGTGTGTCAGATATATATATGTTTCAAGTTCTGGCTATTCTCCATATAATGATGTTTTTTTGTTAAATTTTTTGTGTTTTTACAGTAGCATGGAGATCAATTATGAACGTTGGACCAGTAAAAATCTTGTGAAAATCGGTTGTGGATTGTGCATTAAGTCATATTTTATTGGTGCCTCACTACGACATCAAATGATTTGTGTTGCTTTTTAAATCTAAGAAATACCTTTTATTCAATTATGAGTACTTATGATGAATAGTGACAACTTAATGTCACAACTACAACACTATATTTTTGAAAATACCAAACACATTATTGAAACATAGAGTAACCGTAGTTGTGACTTTAAAGTTGTTAATGTTCATCATTAGTACTCATAATTGAATAAAAGGTATTTCTTAGATTTAAAAAGCAACACAAATCATTTAATGTCGTAGTGGGGCACAATAAAATATGACTTATTGTACAATTATTGGACTACTTTTTTTGAGTCTTTTTTAGACACCTCAACAAAAAGCATGTACATGTGACTTCTTTAAAATAATTGTGAGCTTGAAACATTAATTATAGGTAGGGTCCTTGTCAAATAAGCTATTAAAAAAATTACAAATGATTAGAAATTGATGTATATTATCTTGAGAAACATCAAATTACTTGCTCATTTCCTAGATCCTCTACTCTAATAAAAAAACTAATTGTTGAATGAAATAGGAAATTACTAAGAGTTTTTTTTTTTAAATAACTTTTTTATATCAAGCCTTGGAAAGGATTAAGAGTTACATAAATTTCAAATTTACTTTAATGTTGGATTTTTATTGTGGGTTTTGATTTTTTTTTTTTTTAATTTTTAAATCTTATTTTCATAAATATGAGTTACGTTGTTCATTTTTAGATTGTTGCTATGCCTCATATGGATATTATTATAGGCTACACACTCCATAATGAAATGTCATTCTATCTCTACCATGCCCTTATTGAAAAAATAGGTATGTTCTCATTGCTCTTTATATAATTCATCTATTTGTCTCATACCTAAGATAATGTAATCGAATCCTTGAGTAGACAGTTAACAACTTTTATTTTCTCTTAATTTTAACTCTCATGTATGTTTTATTTTATCATGTTTGCATGTGGGATTGATTTGTTGGGATTAAAGTGTCTCAACCTTATAGGCCAAACATGTTTATTGAATTTTTTTATTTTTTTTACACCCACTTTGAAATTCTTAAATTTTAGGGAACTAGGGTCATAGGTTGTTATGTTGGAACTATGACGAATTTTCTATTATGACTATGATAGTTACTAGTTTGGTGGAAGAGTCATGGAGAGTTATTTTTTGATAGCCGACATTTATGTTTTAAGTTCACTTTTGACTAGTGTTGTGAGGTAAGGAAGGCGCCTATTCTTGGTCATGGTAACCTCTATGTTGTACTTACAATGTATTTGGTAGGGTGACCATTATGGAAGATATTAGTGTTGTTGATTCAAAATTTTCTATGTGCAACATGTCATGGGTTTAGTTAGATGTTATTTGTGACACAAATTACCTATTAGGAATTGAAGATGGTTTTGGAACCATGGGCACATACATCTCTGTGTTGAGCTCTATATATATGTTGATGCCTTATTTGATTTTATGAGACGAGTTGATTACTTGCTAAGGCATTGTTATGTTGTTGGAATTTCTCTAGAATTTTTTGTTGTTGTAGCCACTCTTGAAGAGAATTGCCTCTGTTCATTGTATTGTAACTTTTGATTATTGTTGATAATACAATTGAATTTACCTTATGGAGTGTGGGTTTTCTTTCGAAAGGATTTTCCCATGTATATTTGGTGTTATGATTTTATTTATTTAAATTTGATTTTGTGTATGTTTATCTAATCTGTAGTAGTTAAGGGTTTGTAAATCTTCTTTGCATCATCTCTCCTGTTAGATTTGGCATTGGAAGAATAATTTCACACTTTTCTTCCTTTCAATTGGTATCATAGCTTGGCCAACTTTGTTCTTGTTGTTGGGTTGATGGGGTTTTTTTTGTGTCGATCTAGTTCCAATGCAAGTTTTGCAAAGGAAGATTTCATAACCTTGTTGTTGTTTATGATATGGAAAGAACAACAAGTAGATTAGAGATGGAGAAATTTAATATAGCAACAATTTTAAGTTGTGGGCACTCAAAATGGAGAATATGCTCATGGAGAGAGATCTATGGGTTGTGGTTTCTTTGATGAAACCCTAAAATACATTGTGGGATGTCTTGGATATTATGGATCGAAAAGCCAAGGTTTGATAAGACTCTATGTGGTTGATTCTATGCTCCTAAGTGTCCATCAAGAGAAGACTACAACTAAGATTTGGAAGAAGCTTGGTGATATTTATCAAGGACAAACTTTGGTAAAATAGTTATTCTTGAGAAAGAAGATGCATTCTCTAAGGATGGAGGAAGGAGGAATGGTTGCTCATCATATGAATTCATTTAATATGGTGATTTCTCAACTTAATTTTGTTGGCATCAAGATTGATTATCAAGAAAAATGCATGCTTATATTATGTTCTTTGTCAAACTCATGGGATCACCTTGTGATGGTCATTAGAAGCACCACATCCATTTTCAAGATGAAAGATGGGGTTGCTTCACTATAATCTGAAGAGATGCAAAGGAAATATTCTAAGATGGCTAAGGAAGCCCAGTTTCTTGTGGTAGGATGATGGAGAAAGGAAAGAAGGACAAGAAGGGTAAATCCAAATTTATGAGGAGATCTAAGTCTCTTGGTAAGAACTCCAAGGTGAAATGTTGGAACTATAAAAATCTTGCCATGTTTTTGAAAATAATGCAAGGAGGAGAAGAAAAATAAAGGTAAAAAGGATTTCTCCTATTTTGATTGAAAATCCTCTCATGATGAAGTAGATGCTTTTTTTGTAGCCTTGGCAACACATGCATCAAAAGATGTGTGACTGATATATTAAGGCGACTTTTTCCACATGACCTCTCATAAAGGTTGTTTTTTGAAGTACAAAGCGTTTGATGGCGAAGGTGTATCAGGATGATGGATCTCACTTGAAGGTTGTTGCTTGTGGAAGAGTCACGCTCCAATTCCCTAATGGCAAAAGTTAAGGGGATTGATGGTGTCCTATATATCCCTAGTTTTTCATAGAACCTACTTTTAGTTAGCAAGTAGAGTGATGCAGGTGTGCAAGTTGTTTTCTTAAGTAGTTGATGTAAGATGACAAGAGGCTCTATGGTGCTTGCTAAAGGTGTTTGAATTGGCACCTTGTATAAGCTAAATACATGCACATTTAGTGTAATAGTATTTCTAAGAAGTCTAAGAAAAGGGCTTTAGATTCTTTATCTTTAGCATTAGATCAAGAAGAAAAGAAGACTATTGTTTCTACATCTAATGCTCATGCTTTTTGGGTACGTAAGAGTGAAAATACTTTGAAGATGAAGTTCTCAACTAAGAAAAAAATGTTATGGCACCAAAGGCTTGATCACATTAGTGAGAAGGATCTTAGAGCCTTGACAAATAAGAGACTTGTTGAAGGCCTTAGTGATTATAATCTTAAGTTTGACTTTTGTAAACATTATGTTTATGGTAAAAAAATATCTTGTTTCTTTTTATTCTAGTTCTCACATGGGGGCTTCTCTAGCTAGGAAATATTCTATCACATCTGTTCATATTGGGGGGTTTAATACCCTGAAAATAAAAAATAATATATTGCATATTTGGTGAAAATAGAGGGTTTTGAATTCGAGCTATGAAAAAATATAATATTTGGTAAAAAAAAGGGGGTTTTAATTTAGGTTGTGTATTGGGAGAGGGTGACAAAAAAAGAATTTAGAGAAATATTTTTTAAAAATAGAGGGATTATTTAGTATGCCATGAACATATGCGATAAAATCCAAGTTCACTAAGTGAAGCCCCCATGAGTTCTCATAAGTCTTCTAGGATTTTGGATTATATTCATTTAGATGTGTTTGGTCATGTTAATGTTCCTTCACTATCTAGATCTATGTATTTTGTCAAGCTTTCATATATGACTGTAATAGAAGGACATTTGTGTACTTCCTCAAAAGTAAATTTGAATTTTTTAGTCAGGTTAATTAATTCAAATCCTTGATTGAAAATGAGACTAGTAGAAAAATTAAGTGTTTAAGGATTGGTAATGGGGACTGTGAGATTTGTTTGGTAGAATTCAACAAGTTTCGTAAGGATCATGGGATTAAAATAAATAAGATGGGATCCATATACCCCACAAAAAAATGGAATTCTAGAGAGGATGAACAAAATATTGATGGAGAGGGCTAGGAGTATGTTGAGTGGTGTTGGGCTTCAACAAAAGTTTCGGGTTGAAGTTGTAGCCACTGCATATTATTTGGTTAACCGATCTCCTACATTGGCACTTGTTGAAAAGACACCCATGGAGGCATGGTTTGGTAAGAGGCCCTGAAATATTTCAAAATCTTTGGTTGTGAGACATATGCTCATGTGTCAAGTGAGAAAAGATCAAAATTGGAGAGCAAGGTAAATAAGTGTATCTTCATCGGTTATGGAGTTGGTGTGAAAGGCTACAAGCTTTGGGATCCAAATGTAGAGATGGTTGTATATAGTAGAAGAGTGATATTTCATGAGTTGAAACCTTCCACAATTAATTTGCGACTATAAAAGGAAGAAAAACAAAAAAACTTGGAGGTAGTTTAGGTACCACTTACTCCAATGAGAAATGAACTATGCACTCTTGTTGGACCTAATGATGAGGAGAGCTAAAGAAACTCTAAAAGTTCTGAGGAAGAGAAATAACTCCAACCTTGGCAACTAAGGAGGTCTACTTGTAATAGGAGGCAACCAAAAAATATGGTCATTCATTGAAAAGGTTTGGGCATTCTTTGTTGGATTTCAATTGTATATTTTCTTTGGTTGCTAACATTGATGAGATTAGGACTCTTAGAGAGGCTAGGCCCGTATGTGTGATGCATATTCTTAGATGGAAGCCATGAATGAAGAGATGGTTGCATTGGAGAAGAATGCTGCATTGGATTTGATACCTTTTCCTGAAGGACAGAAACCTGTTGGATGTAAATGGGTGTTTAAGAAGAAATTGGTTCTAGATGGCAATGTTGAGAAGTATAAAGCATGGTTGGTCAAGAAGGGGTATTTCAAGTGGAGAGAATTGATTATGGTGAAATATTCTCTCCTGTAGCTAAGTTGACATCCATTCAATTCTTATAATCACTTAAAAAAGCTTATGAATTGAAAGTTGAGCAAATAGATTTGAAGACAACTTTCTTTCATGGTGATTTTGAGGAGGAAATTTACATGTCACAACTAGAGAATTTTATTGAAAAAGGTAAAGAGAACTTTGTTTGTAAGTTGAAGAGATCTCTTTATGGTTTAAAACAATCTCCTAGAATGTGGTATCAAAAGTTTGAGACCTATGTTTTGTCTTTGGAATTTCTAAGATCTAAATCTAACGTTTGTATTATAAATTTGAAAATGGTCACATTCTTATCATAGTTTTGTATGTGGATGATATGTTGTTTATTGGGAATGGTAAGAATAATTTCAAATTTGAAGTCTTGGTTAGTAACACAATTTGAGATGAAAGAACTAGGTGCAACGAGATATATTCTCGAGATTGAGATCATTAGAAATAGAACTAGCAGAAAGTTTTGTAGGATCCAGAGTAAGTATGAACATAACTTTGTGTTGGAGAGATTCAGTATGATAGCTTGTAGGCACTTAGTTGTTCCAGTGTCACAAGGGGATGAAAAATTATGTGGAGGATTGTTGAAAATATCCTATTGAGATGGATCAAATGTCTAGAGTATCTTATACAAATTTTTTTGGTAATTTGATGTGCTATATGGTTTGTAATGGGCCAAACATTTCCCAAGTGATGGGAGTAAACCGATATATGGCTAAGCCTAGTAGGGTGCATTAGGATATAGTTAAAAGAGTGTTCAGGTATTTAAGGGGTACTTCCAAGTGTTCCTTGTGTTTTCATGGTTATCCTATTGGACCTCTACCTTTAGTTTGAATTCATGGATATGTGGATTCAGATTGGGCATGTGACATTGACAGCTCAAGATCCACTAGTGGATATGTTTTCATGATGTTTGGTGGTGCTATCAGATGCATGAGCAAGTGACAAACTATAATTAATTTATCCACTACAGAAGAAAAGTACATGGTAGCTCCTTATGCTTGCAAGGAAGGCATTTGGCTTAAGAGATTGTGTTCTCATATTAATTTTGATGCAAGTCATATTACTATTTTTTGTGATAGCTAGAATGCTATTTGTTTAGTGAAGAATCCTACTTTCCATGCCAGAATAAAACACATTGATTTATAGTTTCATTTTGTTCATGCTATGGTGGATGATGAAGGTGAAGATATAAAAAAATGACACTTTGGTGAATGTTGTAGATGCACTGATGAAACTACTGAGCATTGAGAAGTACAAATGGTTTGCTAATTATGTGGGCCTTGGGGTCCTAAGAAGATGACACATTTTTTACTCTTGATAGGTCTTCGATAAGTGGGAGAGTGTTGGGATTAAGGTGTCTCAACCTTAGATTTTAGAGATTTTTATTTAATTATTTATTTTATTTTTACACTCACCTTGGAAGTCCTAAACTTTAGGGAACTAGTGTCATAGGTTGCTATGATGGAACTATGAAATTTTTTCTATTATGACTATGATGGTTAATAGTTTGGTGGAAGCGTCATGGAAAATTATTTTTTGGTGGTAGGCATTTATGTTTTGAGTTCACTTTAGATAATTGATGTGAGGTAGGGAATGCAACTATTCTTGGTCATGGTAACTTTTATGTTGTACTTGCATTGTATTTGGCAAGGTGATCATTATGGAAGAGATCAGTGTTGTTGCTTAAGAAGTTTCTATGTGCAATGTGCCATGGGTTCAACAGGATGTTGTTGTTAACATTCCATTATGTGTTGTCATTGATGTCAAATCCTTTGGTCCAAATTAAGTCTGGATGTGGTATAGTGAGCATGATTATTTAATCTAGGTACATTGTGTGGTTGGAGGCTTCCCAGTTTCACCAGATGTGTTTTTGGTATCTTGGAAGATGTTTCTATGCATTATCTTTGGGTCTAGACTGGATCGGATCTCGAGGCCTTAGACCGAATATTGAGGTTATATAGCGTGCATATGCATTTTAGGTTCAAATTTGGTGATGTATGTAGTGTGTTGTCATGTTCAATGAGGAACATTGTGATATGGTACACTTCTCATTTCTTACCACCACCAGAATGTTTAGTGGAGACGCATTCTTGATCTCTGTCTCAACTGACATTGAGAATTATGTTTTTCGAAGGAATTATATATATGAGTTTGATTTGATGACTCAGGATATGGCTTTTGTGTTGAAAACATGTGAGATTAAAATAATCCAGTGATTATGTGAGTATAGTTTTGTGGTTTATAATCAAAAGCAGTTCCGATAGTGCAAACTGTGTTTTTCTTGTCTAGTGGATTCTCTTTGTCTTTCTTTCTTCTTTGGTAGTGAGCCTTTCAAGGAAGTGAGCCTATCTGCAGTGAGCATATTGGTAGTGATCCCACCAATAGTGAGCACATTGACAATGAGCCACCCTTTGTAAAAATTGCCTTAACTGGTGTCACCTTAATCGATGTTTAAATATTAAGAATTGGCATTCTCCATGGTTTTTCCCTTCTTGGGTTTTCCTTGTAAATTGTGGTGTTTCTTGTGTCTAATCTAATTATTGCATGTGATTTCAAATTCTATTAATCTATTTAAATATTTCGGATCTGTGCATTAAGGTTAAAAGGAAAAATTATTTGTCAACTAATTCAGCCCCCTTCTTAGTTGCCCAAATATTCAAAAATTGGTATCAAAGTTGTGGTTCCTTGATATAAAGCTTAACTGCTGGAGGTAGATCCTAATTTGATGGCACACACGCTATCTATTCCTATCTTTGAAGGATCTGATTATAGTTTATGGAAAGTAAATATGAGAGGTTATTTGGTTTCTCTAGGTTACAATACTTGGAAGGTTGTGGAGACTAAGTATGTTTTATCGGCAAATGGTCTCAACACTCGAGATGAGATTCAAGCTTATGAAGAAAAATGACAAGGCAAGGTATGTTATTTTTAGTGCATTATCAAAAACTGAATTAACTAAAGCTATCTCTTTGAATACTAATTATGAGGTTTGGTAGAAGTTGAAAGACATCTATGAAGAGAATGTAAGAGTCAAACCGACAAAGAGGCTAACAACTAAGAGAAGATATGAAAATTTGAAGATGGAGGAAGGAGAAGATAGTGTGAGCTATTTTGAGAAGGTTGATACCACGATGAGCAAGATCAGAGAACTCAGAGGTACTTTGAATGATGAAGATGTGATTGACAAGATTTTGATGACATTACCAGTAAGCTACAGTGACAAGATCTCAGCAATCGAAAAAACTTATGATTCAAAGAGATTTACCAGGGAGCAACAGTTTGGTACCCTAACTACATTTGAAGTAAGGAAATTTAGAAAGGACAAAGACACGTTAGAGACTGCATTCAAGGCATCTAAAGACAATCTGGATGATGAAGAAAACTTGGATGAGGTAGAAGAAAACTTTATGAGAAAATTGAAGAAAGGCACAAACAAATACATAGGTATGTTACCCTTTAAATGTTTCAGATGTGGTAAGATTTGTCATATTGCAACTAGATGTCCGAAAAAGGGAAATAGATAAAAGTTTAAAGAAAACAAGGGAAATTTTAATAAGAAGGCATATTATGTTAAGGATGATGCTGGTATCTCAGATGATGAATTAGACTATGAGGATGGTGATTGCATGTTTTTGGTAGAAAAGGATGTTTCTAAGTTTGATATCTCTAAGACTGTTGCTAATGAATTTCATGCCAAAAGAGATAAGAATGAATGGTTAATTGAAAGTGGATGTTCAAATCATATGACTGGTGATAAAAGTAAATTCATAAAACATGAAAGATATGATGGAGGTTCAGTTAGATTTGGAGATGATCAAACAACACAAATTGTTGGTATTGGTTCAATTACTTTTGATGGAAAACATAACACTAACAATGTTTATTATGTGAAGGGTGCATCATAATCTCTTGAGTGTTGGACAGATGTGCGAAAATGGATACAATGTTGTTTTTCAGGACAATGGATGTGAGATCTGGAAGGATTCCAGAACGGTTATTGTAGCTGGAAGGAGGGAAAATGGAAATATGTACCAGTTGGAGGAATTACAAAACATTGCTTGATATCACAACTTGATGACAATTGGCTATGGCACCAGAGGATGTGTCATATCAAATTTGATAACTTGGTACAAATCAATTCGAGGAGTGCAGTAAGAGATTTATGCAGATTGACTAAACCAGAAAATAACATTTACAGGGAATGTCAAATAGGAAAGTAGACTAGAAGCACATTCAGAGGAAAGGATTACTTGTCCATCGGATTATTAGATTTGGTTCACATAGATATTTGTGGTCCAACCCGGACAAGGAGCCTGCAAGGTGAGAGATAATTTATGTTACTGATTGATGATTATTCTAGAATAACTTGGGTTGTAATTTTTGAGGAAAAAATTTGAAGCATTAGAAAAGTTCAAAATATTCAAGGCAAAAGTTGAGAATGAAGTTGGCAGGAAAATCAAGTGTTTAGGGTCTAACAAAGGAGGAGAATTCATCTTGGATGAGTTCAATGACTTCTGCGAAAAAAATTGCATCAAAAGATATATAGTTATCTGCCCCCCGGACACCTCAACAGAACGGTGTAGTTGAAAGAATGAATCAGACAATACAAGAAGCAACTAGAACCATGATAAAAGGAGTAGAGTTACCGGAAGTCTATTGGAAAGAAGCAATTCATACAACAACATACACACTTAACAAAATTTTGTATTGGAGGAAGTAGACATCTTATGAACTGTGGTATGGCAGAACTTCGAGAGTGAAATATTTTAAAGTTTTTTGAAGCAAGTTCTATATTCGGAGAGATGAGGATAATCTTGGAAATTTTGATAGTAGAGCAGATGAAGGCATATTCTTGGGTTATTCGACAAAGAGAAAAGCATATTGATGTTTCAACAAAAGATTGAATAAAATTGTTGAAAGTTCCAAGTGTAAAAGTTGATGAGAATACTTCAAAGGAGTCAAAGATAGCAGTAGGATATGACTTAGATGAGTCCGGAGAAAAGGAAAGGAAGGAAGAAATCAGGAGTGAAGAAAAGAATGATCAAGATGCTCCAACATCTGCATCCAAGACTCCAAAGTATGTCAAGAAGAATCACTCAGAAGAACAAATCATTGGAGATAAGAGCAAAGGTGTTATCACAAGGAGCAAAGCAAAACAAGAAAAGGTCTTGTTGTGTTCGCTATCTAAAACTGAGCCAAAGATAGTAGAAGGAACTTGTAAAGATCAAAATTGGATGAAGGCAATGAAAGAGGAACTAGATTAGATTGAGAAAAACAAAACATGGGAACTAGTCAATAGACTGGAAGACAAGAATGTGATTGGCACTAAATGGGTATTTAGGAACAAGATGGATGAAGATGGAAAGGTTGTAATGGATGAAGAAAGGTTGGTTTGCAAATGATACACTCAAATTGAAGGAATTGACTTTGATGAAACTTATATCCTGGTTGCAAGAATGGAGGCAATCCGAATATCTAGGCATTTGAAACATTCAAGGACTTCAAAGTTTATCAAATGGATGTGAAATCAATATTTCTAAATTGGAAAATTGAAAGAAGAGGTTTACATTGAACAACCGGAAGGATTCAAGTTGAAGGACGATCCAAAAATTGTTTACGTCTTGAAAAAGGCTATGCATGGACTGAAACAAGCTCCTAGAGCTTGGTATGGAAGGTTAGACAAATATCTAACTGATCAAGGATTTTAGAAGGGTTTAGTGGATAGTAACTTGTACTTCAAGACAAATTTAGGTAAAAATTTAATTGTGGTAGTATATGTTGATGATATAATCTTTGGAGGAAATGAAGATATGTGCAGAAGATTTGTTGTTGAGATGCAAAAAGAATTTGAAATGTTCATGATCGGTGAGTTGAATTTTTTTCTTGGATTGCAAGTTAATTAGAATGATAAAGGAATTTTCATTTCTCAATCTAAGTATGTCAAAAAACTGTTGAAGAAGTTTGGGTTGGAGAATTCCAAACTGATATGTACACCTATGACTATTGGATGCAAGTTAACTAAAGATGATAAATCGCCAAAGGCAGTTGCAAGTCGATATAGGTCAATGATTGGAGAACTATTATATTTCACTACTACCGGACTAGATATCATGTATGCAATATGTTTGGCAGCAATGTTTCAGCAAAAACCGAAAGAATCACATGTTGTGGCAGTAAAGAGGATTTTCAGATATCCCAAAGGTATATAAGATTTTGGTTTGTGGTATTCCAGGAACTCAGATTTTAACCTCGCAACTTACAGAGATGCAGATTAGGCTGGAAGTGTTGATGATAGAAAAAGAAAAAATGGAGGAGCATTCTTTCTTGGCTTTTGGTTAGTTGCTTGGTCAAGTAGGAAGCAAGATTATGTGTCCTTATCTATGGAAGAAGAAGAGTACATTGCAACATATTCCTGTTGTACTCAGATTTTATGAATGAAGTGGAACGTGAAGGACATTGGTGTAAAATTTGATGACCCCATTCCAATCATGTGTGATAATACCAATGCAATAAATATTTCAAAGCATTTGGTACAACATTCTAGAACAAAGCATATATCTATCAGGTATCACTTTTTGAGGGAAAAAGTTCTAGACAATGAGGTCAGACTTGAGTATGTGCCCACAAAAGAACAAATTGCAGACATTTTCATTAAGGCATTGTGCAAAGATAATTTTGAGTATTTTTGGTAGAAGTTAGGGGTATTACTCTCTACCAGTTTCAACTAATGTGCATTTTGGGTGTGCATTGGTCCGGTTAGAAGCATGTATATTTTTTTCTAGGCTGATGCTGGTGTGCTTCCTCTCAGGGGGAGTAGGAGTGTGTTTCTCACGGGGAGTTGTGTCTACCTTTGCCATTGTTGTCAAAGGGGGGGACAGTTGGTTGTGCACAAGGATGATCTTTCGTCATATTATTATTGTTGATGGATGTTTATTATTATGGGAAAATAGGTTTTGAGGGGACCTGAAACCCCTTACAATAGGTTTTGAAGGGACCTGAAACCCTCAGATTTTACCAGGATTTGGAACCCACAGAACAATGTTGCCACAAAAATCAAACCATGAAAACCAGTAGCCCTAACACACTTGAGCTGACAAAAGTCAGCTGAACATGAGCATTGCCATAGGCAGAAAGAGCCATCCAGACACTTAAGATATGATCACAACAAAAAAATGTTGGCCACATCAAAAAGGCTACAACCTTAACCTTAAGAAATAGTGACGAGGGTTAACAGGCACCCTCAACCAAACAACATGGATGTTCCTGACTCCCTTAACCTAAGACAAAGACTCTAGACACCAAAAATCCAGCCTAGCCCATAACCAAAAACAACCACTATCTAAACTGGGCCCTTGAAAACTATCAGCGTCCAGCTAGACAAGATTAAACATAAAAGACAAAACATGCTGAAAAGAAACAAGGGGATTTTGAAAGGCTTCCCTAACCTTAGACCTGGGTTTTGAAATGGATCCCAAAACCACAAAAAAGGTTTTTGAAGTGGCTCCCTCAACCACCTTGGACTTAAATAGAGGCCTTAAAATAACTACATCCAAGCAAACAAACAACACCAAAATCTCCACCTCTATAGGAGAAGCCAAAAGAGATCTTGAAAGCGTGGATCTATCAACCAGAAAATCACTTGCCTCAAGAAAAACCAGGCTCCCACAGCCTGAAGAGATGGGTTTAGCAGTGGCACTCATAATCACCAGGGCAAAGCCAACAAGAAGAACAACTTCCAACTGTAGAAAAAATTCCAACAACTTAAGAAAAAACATATTTTGCTTAGCTAGAACAAAGGGTTTTGGCAGGCCCCCATAACCTAAATATCTAGGAGAAAGATCTCCTCTAGAACCCCAACAGTCCAGAAAAAGGACAACACTAGCCATCCGCCAACACCACCCAACCTCCATGGAAACACTCAACTCCACCTCTATAGGAGAGAAGTTGTCCCCATCACTGTCCTTCTTTGCCTCTGAATAAGGAAGGGCCACCTCAATATGGCAAGTTGGAGAAAACCCAAGCAACATAGAGAGGGCATACCAACGACAAACAAAAGTGTGACTGGGTTGAAGAGGACAACCCCTCAATATATCTTCAACAAAGATAGAGGGATCAGAAAATAAATAGATCACTCCCACTCTGAAGGCCTTGAGCCAAAGTTCCAGATAGAACATATCCTCTTTGGCATAAAAAAGAGTAGCAGCGGGAAAAAAAACCCAAACGCCCAAAACATTAGAAGCCAAAACCTCATCAAGAAGGAGAGAACAAGCACATAAAGGGGCTTCCCTAGGCTCGAGATCGTCTTGGGACACATCACTACAGGGAACCCCAGAAACACCGCGGGGAGCCATCATCACCACAGTCCACCAAACGACCAAACAATTTCTGGTTGATGACAGGCAAAGCATGGCGGGCAAACACCTTTGCCCCTAAACCCTCCCAACACCCTCTCTGGTCTGAAACCCCCAACCACTTCGCCAAGGCATAGAGCAAGGAAAGGGGAAAAGGGATGGCAACAGAATCGTGAAGGAACCCACTACATCCTGCCCACCATCTGGGTCGCCTTCGCTCTCCTCCCCTGCAACAACAATGACAAAGGGAGAGATTGTTAACATTGCATTATGTGTTGTCATTGATGTCAAATACTTTGGTTTGGATTAAGTTTGGATGTGGTATAGTGAGCAAAATTATTTGATGTAGGTACGTTGTGTGGTTGGAGGCTTCTCGATTTCATCATATGCATTTTGATATCTCGAAAGATTATATGCATTATCTTTTGTTCCAGACTGGATGGAAGCTCGAGGGGCCTTAGATCGGATATTGAGGTTGTATAGTGTGCAAATGCATTTTAGGTCCGACTTTGGTGATGTATGTAGCATGTTGATATGTTCGATGAGGAACAGTGTGATATGGCCCACTTCTCATTTCTTACCACTACTAGAATGCTTAGTGGAGACCTATTTTTGATCTCTTTCTCAGCCAACATTAAGAATTATGTTTTTCAAAGACTGTATATATAGGAGTTTGATTTGACGACTTGGGATATGGCTTTTTGTGTTGAATACATGCGAGATTAAAAGAATCCAATGAATGTGTGAGTATAGTGTTGTGGTTTACTACCAGAAGTAGTTTCGAAGGCAGTGCAAACTGTATTTTTCTTGTGGTGGATTCTATTTGCCTTTCTTTCTTCTTCGACAGTGAGCCTTACAAGAAAACGAGTCCATCTGCAATGAGCCTTTTAGGGTAGTGAGCCCACCAATAGTGAGCACATTGGTAGTGAGCCACCCTTTGTAAAAATCACCTTAACTGATGTTTAAATATTGAGAATTAGCATTCTTCATGGTTTTTCCCTTCTTGGGTTTTCCATGTAAATTCTTGCATTTCTTGTGTCTGATCTAATTATTGCATGTGTTTTCAAATTCTAGATTAATTCTATTTAAATATTCTAGAATTGTGCATTAAGGTTAAAAGGAAAAAATTTATTGTCAATTGATTCACTCCCCTCTCAGTTGCCCAGATATTCAACAACTGTTTGTGACACAACTTACCTCTAAAGCATTGAAGATGGTTTTGGAATTCATGGGAGTATACCTCTTCATGTTGAGCTCTATATATATGTTTATGCCTTAGTTGATTTTATGATACAATTTGATTATTTGATAAGGCATTTTTATGCTATCAAAATTGCTTTAGAATTGTCTGTTGTTGTAGCTAATCCTGAAGAGCATTGGCTTTGTGCATTGCATTGTAACTATTGGTTGTTGATAATACAATTGAGTCTAGCTTTTGGAGTGTGCTAATATTCTTATGGTCTTTTAATTCCATTGATTTTAAAAGGTGGTAAAATTTTATAATTTACTCTTTTTATTTATCATCAAATGATATCATTATGTACTTGATATATTATTTATCGTACATCTTTATGTTGTTCTCTCTCTCTCTCTAAGTCAAGTTTCATTTAATATCCACTATTTATTAATAGATTAATTTATACTAATTATTTATTACTCCTTATTGATTTTTCTCCTTTTCCATTCTCTTTTTATTTGTTTGTTATTTTCTTGTCACTTCCCCTCTCTTTCAAGGTCTTGTCTGTAATTCATATCAATTAAAAAACTAAAATTTCCGCATTCCATAATACTAGGGGAAGAGCACCAATAAGTGTCCATGTTCCAATAACCATTCACTCTTTACAAACCCAACCCCACTAATTACTAACTTTAAAGAAACCAAAAAATATATAAAATTAAAAGCCCATTAATAAATTTCAAATGTACCAATCGCTGCCCATTTTTTAGCATTTATAAACCATAATTTGACCATTTGTTCACCTTTATTAGTACCCATAGTTCACGACTATTGGGGCATTGTGTACAAGTATTGAAAATTTAATTGCACCTGAAGTTATTGGGGCATCTTTAAGTAGGTATCTGACAACACTTTGAAATGTGTACTTTTTGACCCTTGTGCACATAACGGATCCCATTCCCTTTCTTGGATTACCTTGAAATTTGCCCTACATTCACAAAATCTAAATGAAACAAGGAACATAACTTATCTAGAGAGATAATCCTTACCTAAGAATATAATGAGGCAAGTCTATCTGGGAAACTTGTAATCAAGTTACATAATAATGTAGACATAATACATATAATATACCCATCTCTAGGGTTAAAAGAGAAACACACTTATTGCACAAAAATCCAAATGATCTCATAGGATCAAACATAATAAAGATGGAGATAGGATGGTCATGATGAGATGCCCTAAATATCTCCAGCCTTGAGCCCAAGAGTGGAAACCATGTCCTTCTTGGCCTCATGTGCACCTTAACCATGCTCATGAGGTTGTGTACCTAGCAAAGTCTGTACATCGTTCCCTTCCATCATGTTATTCTTCTCTCCCCTTATGATTGAGGATCCCCTTTCTTGTCTACCTCAATAACTAACCCTTATAGGGTTTGGATGGAGGATTACTTGATAGGGTGCCCTTTACTCAACCCTAGGCCCAAGGTTAGGACCTTATCCTCTTTGGCCTCATGTGGTCCTTAACCATAATCATGAGGTGGTCTCATGGTCCTTAACAGTATTTATGAGGTGTCATGCCCAGTGAGGAATCTTTCACCATTCTCCCTATTGTGTCCCTTATCCCTCCACCAAAATTGGAGACATCAATAACATATTAATTATGCATCACAATACACAAACATTATGTAGAATTATCTTTATTATCAATATACGTGGAGCATGTTTGCAAAGATATGAAGTGCATGGATATTAGATTTATTCCAAGAAATTAGTTTATGAATGCATAAACATTGTAAGTGCATAAATATTACAAGTGCATGGATATTATAAGTGCATATTATTATATTGTTTTCATCTATTCATACTAAAATGCAAGGGTTAATGTCCTCCGTGTTGGATGCCTAAGATTTGATGTTTCTTCCTTTTTTCCCCCTCCTCAAATGAGACCTTCTTCCCTTTATTCCTTCCATTGTGAGGGAGAAGTCACACCCTTTCAACATGCTTGCACTTCAAAGGAGACATAACTTTTCACAATCACCACCCTTTGAAAGAGTCACAACCTTTCACAATCACCACCCTTCGAAAGAGTCACAATCTTTCATAATTTTTGCCCCCCTTTGGAAGAGTCACTTCCTTATTTACTTCCCATCCCTTCCTTCTTCCATCGACTCTTCTTTCTTTTCTCCTCCTTCTCCCCTCTTAGATGAGGTTCTCTTCTCCCTTTTATATCTCATATTCGAGGGAGTCACAACTTTTCATTTCATGCCCTTTGACCATTCATTAACTTAGTTAAATTTTAATTATATTTAATTTTATATTTTAATTTAAATGTTAATTTTATTCTTTTGAATTTTAATTTTATCATTGAATCTTATTTCAAAGTGGGGATATTACACATTATTATGCAAAAGCCAAAACAATAGCTATAAGGAATCGCATGCAAAGAACAAAAAAAAACATCAAAATTTGATGCACAGTTCAAAATCTATAGTTATGCGAAGATAGCTATAACGACTACTGGTATGCTTCTCCTATCTTGATACATTTCTATATTTGACAATATAAATATTTTCCTAAAATGACATCTCATTAAATACAATCTAAAAATAAATAAAATTATACGTTGAAATCCAAATACATTTCAAAAATATAAACTACAATCCATGTCTTTACTCTACTCGATATTAAATCACAAGGGTTAAACCTGAAGTTTTTCCGAATGGAAACAATCAATCCCGTTGTAAAGTTCCATTTGCATCAGATACTTCCCATCTCTTTTTCTGCAAAGCTCCATTTGCATCAGATACTTCCCATTCCACTGCAAATGTTAAGTAAGTCCAGTCACATCACACAGACGGAGTACTACCTTTCCAGATTGTCATTAATTATAGTCACTTCACAGAGACGGACGACTACTCTTGTCGTCCCTAAATGATTGAACATTGCAAATTTAACCAGGGTCTCTGTGTTTTATCAGGTTGAAGTTATTCTGGTTTCAAAATATATCTTTCGTAAAGCGTGATAGTGACGTGTTAGTCAATCACAGTCGTTTATTGTAAAATCGACGGTGTAAAACGCGCAACTAACACGCGTGTTAGTCGATCCGTACTGCCATTTTGGAGCCAGAATAAAGCGTCCATTTTACCATGGCCACTAGAATTTTGCTAATTTAAAAGTTATTCTCACATAGATTTCAAATGTAGTTAATACAAAAAGAAATCAATTATGTGATATCTCATTGATGTGTTGATGTGATATCACATGATTGATTTCTTTTTTAAAATTTATTGAAATATTTGTAAGTTAAGTATTGACATGACTATTTTATTATTCTCAACGACTGTTCGTACTATTGAACCCCACTGATAAGACCCTTTTCCCTAAATGATTCCTCTTTGACTGTCAATGCTTTAGATGAAAGCACTGTTGTCATATCATATGTTTTTGTAATCACAAAAGGAAAACTTGTCACCTTTTATCTTAATTTTTCAAGAGTAATATATTGTAATAGTTGGCATATAATTCCAATGTTTAGGAGTTCAATTATCATGAAGTTTAGGATATCAAAGAATTTTTTTAAACATGGTTTTTTTTTCAAGATATAAAAAATAGGAATTTGAAATTTAGAATTTCATAACTGTTTATTTTCAATTTTAATGGAGTAGTATTTTTATAATTTGCAAGTGTATATTTAAATAAATTGATTATATTAATAATGGTCAATAAAAACCTCAAATAATTAAATAGAGTAAGATATAGATTCCTTCATGATAGCTTAGAGTGCATGCACATAATCTCATTTAAGACTTGTTTATGTTACTTTAGACATTATAATACTGACCACCATCATCAATTCTAACTAGAAACATATCAAACTAAAACCTTAAATTTAGACAAAAAGTTAACATTGGTTAAAGGTTTTTTTTTTTTCATTTTGAAAAGGATTTTGTGTATATTGATGTCATATAATTTTTTTTTTCAAAAAACATAAAAAAAGAGTTATTAAATAAATAAGAAAACTTGATATTTCAAGTTTATAGAGCAGATTTAGGAGAAATTGATTGAAAAATAGAATTTTTTTTTTTTTTTAAATTACATATTTGAAATCTACACAACGTAATCTCTAATGGGTTTTAATTTTGTCTAAGAATTATTAAAAAAAGACATCACACATATGCCAGAAGTTATCATTTTTTATTTGACATGGTCCAACCTTATACTTGTAGGGGTCGTCTTAGGTTTGGGAATTCTAGGCCTTTCTTGACATGAATCCCAAGACACAAGGTGGGGTGGGTTTTCAAATTTAAATAATAGGTCCCGTTATGTTTTTTACCATTATTTTAAAATAATGAGGCCTTGTTTCTAGAATGGGGCCCCATTACAATAAAATAGTTGTTACTGTCATTTTCTGTTTAAAGAAGAGACATAATACAATGATTTGATAACTTCTCATTGGGATCCATACCACTAACAAAGAATAATTTACTAATTGCATGAATTTTCAAGTTGAATTCACCAATTGTGGGAATTTGATGTTGAATTCACCTATTATTTGAATTTTGAAGTTGAGTTCACCTATTGTTCGAATTTTAAAATTGAATTCACCTATTGTAAACATGGGATCAAAACAATGTAAAAAAATGAGACAAATGAAAGTAATGGCATCCAAGGAAATTCAAGCACATAGAGAGAAGGAGACAAAACAATAAAGAGACAAAAGAGAAAATATCAAAGAATTAAAGAATATTGAAGCATCCAGTTCAATGGTTGATGAATGTAAAAAATGTAGATGATACAAATACCAAAGAGGTCAATATGGAAGACATTGTGATTATAAAAACAAATCCAAGTGTGTTTTCAAATCAAACTTCTGATGGCATGTAAAATGTTACTATTGGTGCAAATCCTAGTATGTCATCAAATCCAAATAACATTATTGATATTCAATTTGAAGATTTCAAAGAAGCTGGATATTATTGGATGACATCAATTTTATTCCTGAAGAGAAAGAAATAAAATTTGAAAATAATTCACAACCTTCTTTAAATAAAAATGAAAATATATTTTTTAATATTAAAAGTAATTTTTTGGATGATCTTTGTGGTTTAGTTTCTTGGAGGCAAATTAGAAAACATGCAAATAGGTTGTATAGACAATTCTTTTATAATAAAAAGCTAGGATTTCAATGTCAACTTATGCTACAATTAATAAAAATGTTGAAGATGTGAAAAGTGAAGAAAAAGTTAAGAATTTATAGTAAACCAAAAAGAAAGATGAATCATTTAAATAAGTTATAGCTATCATTGCTAGTGTCATTGATTCTATTGGAAAAAAAGTCAATCTAAAGATAAGAATGTGGCACGGTGAATTATAACAACTGCTATTGTTAACAAAACAACTTTGAATAAGAAAATGTTAAGTAACATTAGTGGATATTTGAATTTACATTGTAAAAATTTGTAAAGAGCTAAGAAAAGAGTTACCATTGAAAACAATCCAATTAACCAATGTTGGAGTTTTAGTGGTAGACTCCCAAGGTTCGACATGAAACTAAATCATTGATTGATAAATATTGGCATGATAATACAAGAGTGTCATCTAATGCTAGAGATGTTTTGAAGTTAAGAGGGGGATAAAAAAATCATTATCCTGATCCAAAATATCTTTTAAATATGACTCAAACTTAATTTTATAAAAAATCTTTAGATGATTCCATATTAGCAAATGTATGCATTAGTCAAAGATCATTTGAGAAATGCAAACCATGGTATGTAAAATTAATAAGAAAAAAATATTTTGTTTCTATAAAACTCATGTTCAATTTTGTTATTATTATGCTGTTTTTTCGATATATACATTGTACATTGCATACTTACAAAATTATGAAAGAATGTGCTATTTATATGCCACCTCAAACTATCAAGGATTTTATAAAAGTTTTGTTTTGTATAGCACCTAATGAGCAATTACTTATTTCAAATGCATGTATTTCCAGTCATTGCAATAAATGTTTCAACTTTTCATTGTTAGGTGAATGTTTGCATGAATATATTTCAAATGATTTGGACAAAAATTGGTTGATTTCAAAAGATTTAAATTTTTTGAGTATTCTAAAATGTCCACTTTGCTAGATTATTATATCTAGGTGGTGCTCACAAGGGTGGGGTCAATCACCAAGGTTTTACAAGAGGTCACTCATCTCAATACCACTCTAGCCCAAATGTGCTTAGCCATGGATCTTCACCTACAATCAAGCCCACCTAGCTTACTACCACATTTACAAAACCTTCAACAAGTGTTGTGCCCTATCCATTATTTAAAATAGAGCTCCCTAGCTTCTCCATTTTGATGTAAGTGGGGTTTTTCTTGGTGTATCAAATTGTGTGATGATATATTAGGATTCAATCATGTAGTTTGAATCAATCTTTATTGACACATTTTTCATGAGCAGTTGTTTACAAGAACCCACCTCCCATGACCATGAATGGACCACTTAACACTCCTTGCATCTAGGCAATGCTCACAAAGAAGATCACTAAGATTTCTAAGTAGGTCAGCTATCCCAACACTAATTTGGCTCAAGTGGGTTTGATTTTGGTGGATGACAAAGTTTGCGACCCCATTTGGAAAACTTTAAGCAAATGGCGCCTTATGAATCATTCATTATAAAGTTCCCTATCTCATTCATTACATCCATTTAGCATTTTTCAAAATGAATCAAACTATGTAATGAATTTTTAGTATTCAATTGCGTAGTTTCAACTTCATCTTCAAAGCCACACATTTGACAAGAATTAATTCACATAAATACATTATTGCTATCATTCTTTTGATTTAGAAACATGCAAAACATTTTTACAAACTTGAAAATTCATGTTTACATATATTCTATTCTACAATTCCAACTCCATCTTCATTGACACACATTTGACAAGCATTACATTAGAGAAATACACTGTCATTGAAAATCTTTTGATTTAGAAACATGCAAAACATTTTCACAGATTTAAAAGTTCATGTTTATATAATTTACATATATTTTATTCCTATTGTTATATTGACATAATATTTCATTTAATGTAATATTAAAAATGAATTTAAATTTTACCTTTTATTTCCTATCGATGTATTCCTTAAACATCTTTATGGGTGCAAGTCTTATATAAATAATTTTTTTCACAATTAGCTCTAGCACTTTGTTTTTTGTAGCAAAACTTTCTACATAAGTAGTATGTAGGCCAAAATTTTTGGAGGTGCTATTGCTTTGCTCAAGCTTCTCAATTTGTCTCCTCCATTTGTATTCTGGATCTATTATATATTATGTTTGTCGAACAGTTGATGAAATTTTGTTAGGAGTTTTTTGGACTGTCTTTGCCATCCCCTATCTTGTCAGTTCAAATTAAGTTCCATTCATTCACATTCAATTATGTTTACATTATAAATTCAATTTATTTATATTATATACAATTACTCCTAACAAAAAGAATTTCCACTTTTTGTAATTTCTGAACCTTCTAAATAAGTTATTCACATTTTACCTAACTTTATCCCAATTATAAAACCATTACACCTCTTAGAATGCAAGTACCCCAATTATATAACCATTGCATAGTCAGTAAGTAAAGAATAAATGGTCATTGAAACATGGTGGACCCTCCCTCTGTCTGAAACTGGCAATATCTCTTTACTTTGTTAAAAAAGTCCTCCATGCAGACCAATTAATAAAAATAAACAATGGTGGGTCCCATTGTGCAGGCATTACAACAACAGCGAATAAAACGTGAACGATGGTACTATACGCTAGACATAGAACACGTACGTATAGCATAACCTAAGCTCATCCTTCTTATATGAGACCAAATGCAAATGACAGAAGGCGAACAAATATTTGTTGCCTTGTGAAAGTAGTGCATTGAGTTCCCATGGGCAAAGCCAGTTTTCTCCCTTTCATTCTCTTCTTCCTCCTTGGGTTCGAAAAAAATGCGTCTGCGGGTAGGCATTCTGTCAATGGGTGTTCTGCTTGGAGAACCAATGTGGAGAGCAACAATGCTAGGGGTTGGATAGTGGTGCCCTCACGCTGCGTCTCGCACGTGGGGAAATACATGGAAAGGGGGCAATACTTGCTGGATTTCAAAATAGCCATTGAACAAAGCCTGGCTTACGTTAAGGATCTGGAGTTGCGAGGGGATGGCAAGGATGCTTGGGTTTTTGACACAGACGAAACGACATTATCCAATCTGCCCTGCTACAGAGAGCACCAATATGGGTATGAAAGTTGTTCGTTTTTTTGTACTCATATCTATTCAGTTGTATGACATTTTGAGTCACACAGTTTGCATGTTTATTTGCAGGGGAGAGGCTTACAACTCTACGGTGTTCAACGAATGGGTAGAGCAAGGAACAGCCCCTGTGTTGCCGTCCTCGTTGCAGTTGTACAACGTTTTGTTGAGGAAAGGCGTCAAAATCTTTTTCATCACCGGAAGAGACGAAGATTATCGCGAGGTCACAACGAAGAATCTAATGAGAGCCGGTTACAGAAAATGGTCGGGCTTAATCATGAGGTGTGTTGGTCTCGCTTATAACCGCTCTATTACAACAGGGAAATCGTTTTTTTTTCCTTCTTTTTTTCATGTTTTAATGGCGGTGTGTTTGTGTTGCAGGGGCGATAACGATCAGGGAACGACAGCGGTGAAGTACAAGTCAGGGAAGAGGGATGAGCTTGTGAAGAACGGGTATCGGATTTTGGGAAATGTTGGGGACCAGTGGAGTGACTTAACTGGAACTTCTGTGGGCTCTCGCACCTTTAAGATTCCTAATCCCATGTACTATATCAGCTAGAACTGAACTGACAAGTCGATTGCACAGATTTTAGACTGGTGGTTCACGAGAAATCTGTTTAGGGCGGTTATTTAAGTTTAGAACGTATGCTTTTGCAGTGGAAAATTAAGAAAATGGACATTATGTGTCAGATCTATCTTATTTCGAAGGAAAATAAATATAATATTCAAATCGCATTTAAGTGTAGAATATTTTTAGGAAATCTTATGATCAATGGATAGAGTATAATATGATAGTGTATTTGTTGGTTTATGTTAGGAAATCTTATGATCAATGGATAGAGTATAATATGATACTGTATTTGTTGGTTTTATGTAAGGATGGTATGTTATTATGATAGTTGTGATGGTATTTGTTGATTTATTTGATGTATATATGATATTAGTGATATGAATTTAAAGTTGTTAGTATTGATTTTGAGTTTTTATAGTTGAAGGAAGTGTATTATTTGAAAAAACAATAAATCATCAAGAGATACAAATAAAATATTAATTACTCGACAACTACTACTCTTATCATTTTGTTCCAGAGTCTTCAGAAACTCAACAAAAAGTTGAATGTCCTCCTACAATTAATCTATTGACCTGTTGTTTTTTTGGAAACAATATTAAAAATACAATGAAAACTTATAATCTAAAAGGAACCAGGACAACTATTTGTTGTATACTTGCACATCATGTATGTCTAAGTTTGTTGCATGTATGTCTAAGTTTGTTGCATTCAATTGTTTCTGTTGATCTTCTATATAATTTTGCTTGCTTCCTTTCAATAAAAAAAATAGTAATGTGACATAATATTTGATGATGTTAATTTTAAATCATAGTTATCAGCAGGTTATTTGCCAAGCCACTCTACAAAATTGAAATCATCATGAATGATTGTGAGAGCCATGAAAGAGAAAATTGTTAAGATTTACTTTATGTCACATCTTAACATATATCCTCTATTATATTGACTACTAACCTACAAACTACATTCAATTTTCTACAAATTTCGATCAGATTATGTTAATATCTTATTCAAATTTTTATGTAAGTTACCTAACTTTATTTTTCTAAATTTTCATTGCTATTGAAGAACCTAATTTAGAACTCCATGATCCTACACACCCACATTTAGATCTCCATGATCCTACACACCCACATCATAATATAATTTGTGTAATATAATTTATGTAGAATCTTAAGATAAATCACTTGCCATGGTTTCATTCCATTTTTTCTCATATTTTACAACGAAGGAAGAATTGAAAGATACAAGTACCGACCATTTTTTTAGTTTTTTTGGAAGGGAGATAGGGTTCTTTTGGGTGCAGCAGTTTTTAGCTCTTGTAAGCCTTTTTGTGAGGGGGAAAACGAAGACAGTATGCTTGCAAAATTGGGTGTTTGCAGGGTAAGAAGAAAGCTAAGTATGAAGGTTGTGGAGGCCTTAAAGTAATGAGTGCCTAGGTTATCAAGATGATAGATTGTAGAATAGAGGGAATAATACTGAATGAGATATGTACTTAAACTTTATCGCACCCTTTCACCTCCTTAGCAAGCCCTCCTGCGACCGTAATCATGATTCGAATTGTCACCATGACTGCAGCGGAGGCGGTCAAGGCTGATCTGGCAATGACAGGTTGAATAAAGTAGACATGCACAATTATCCAAGCTTTGAGCACTGCATCTTTTACTGTCCACCAACAGCACTGATCTGCACTCGACATCGTAGATTATAAAAGATTTTTTTTCTTTCTTTCCCTTCTCACTACGACATCTTTGATTGTCCGCCATTAGAAGTGATAATTATGTTCCCTCCTTCCCACCCTCAGTACGAAATCTTAAATTGTCCGCCAACCACATTGATGGTGACTTTCATCTCCCTTCCCTGCTCTCAACACGACCTCTTTAACTGCATGAAAACAGGAGTGATCGTTACCATGATCATACGATGAAGATCATAATGGTGATCAACTTCGTTAACATCAATCTTGACATCAAAGGCATCCTTGGCTCGGGTACCCATTCCCATATCGGGTAAACATTTTTCTAAGGCAATGGTGGTATGGTGGTTCTGCAAAGATGGGTTTATTTAGGTGGCGTTGATTGTGATGATGAGAGAATATAGCTTCTATCAGGCTAGCTGAAAGAAAGGGACTTGGCGGAATTAATAGCGATGGTAAGAGAGAAGTTCGCATCGGTTCGCGTGAAAGCTTCGAGCACTCAACTGGCTTTAATGTTACTATAACTTTTGTTAAAAGAATCACATCCATCCAGGCCAATTAATTAGAAAAAAAACAAGAGTGGGTCCCATCGTGCATTCATTACGATAACAGCGAATAAAACGTGAACGACAGTACTATAGGCTAAGACATAGAACACGTACCTTAGTGTTGGAAGACTAATTTCTCCCACCATGCAGCACTTGAAACTGAGCTAAGACTGTTGTCCACGCAAGCAGTTTAAATACAGTAGCACTTAAATGATGCTTCGATGAGACTCAGTTATTCTGGTTTAAAAGAAACACATTTTTCGGTTATACGCACGTTATTGACTGTTGATTTTGCAATTTACGACTGATTTTTTCAGTTGTCAATATCACGATATATGTTTTGATCTTTTTGAAACCAGAATAGCTGTAGCCGAATTTCAAAGAACATGCAGTTCCACCGCCATCGTGAGCTTAGTTTCCACAGTTTGCAAGCAATCAGATCCTCCATGTGAACTGAAGATTTGCAGTAAATTGATCCTATGTCAGCTCCACCATATGTGCAGTCAGCGATAGAAAATTATTGCTTATATTTCATGTTTCCTAAAATTTGGGCAGTTAAGTATTTGTTAATAAAGCGGTGGATAGATATGTTGTCCGCATATGCCAAACTGTTAGTTTTGTAATAGTTTGATTTTAGCCTTCGTGCTATTAAATCCCTTATAAAAGGACTGCAATGTAATCGGTTTTCTCTATTTATCAATCAATAATTTTTTTTGTTTTCTGTTTCTCTTCTTTCAATTGGTTATACTGATAGTGATTTTGCAGGTGATATTGATGATAGGAAGAGCACTTCTAGATATATCTTTCATTGTGGCATAGGTGCAATTTCATGGGCATCAAAGAAGCAAGCCATAGTCACACTCTCATTAGCTGAAGCTGAGTATGTAGCAGTCACATCAATAACGTGCCAAACAATCTGGATGAAGAAAATTGTTTATTGAAAGAAGAAAATAATCAACTAAATCAATCATTAATTACAAGAAATGAATGTTTGAAGTCAAAATTAGTATGTGATGTTTCATGGAGTATGGAGGATTTGAATTCATCAATTGATAAGTGTGTTTTTGTTGAAGAAGTGTTTGATAAAGATTGTCAAAAAGAAAATGATAATGGCAATGAAAAGAATATTGGTTTTAAAATTATGAAAAGAATGGGTTATAAAGGTAAAGGACTGGGTAAGAATGAAGGATCCAATTGAGCTAATAATGAGGCCCAAATATGAAGGTCTCAAGTATGTTGCAGGTAAAGGCAAATCAGATCAAGGAAGACAATGTATTCAACGTTCACATTGTAATAGGAAAGGACATACGAAAGAAAATTGTTGGGATATACATCCATGCAAGATATCGGATTGAAGAATCATTCTGAAAATACATGTTGGAATAAAGAATCTATGATAGGTTGCATGAAAATAGATTGTGGATGGAGTTATGGATCAAGCTGGCAAACAGTTACAGATATGATCAAAAATTTGTTTAGGTATAAAAGTTCATATGTGAATGAGAGCAATCATCAAAGGTTTGAATGTTTAGGTCAAAGAAAAATATTGTCTAGCAAGATGTCTACAAATAGTGAGTTTGCAAGAAGATTCAAATTGAAGGTTCGAAGGACTGCCGTAGCAGTTGGAGAAGGCCAAAAGAAAGGAAATATTAGCAGATCTAAAGATGGTTAGAAGTTATCAGGCAAATAAAATATTGGAGAAAGTCTGAAGACTTGGTTATGGATATCAGAAAGAGACAAAAGAAAAGACTATAGTCACTACTAAGAGAATTTGAGTATGCTGAAGTATTCATGATCGAAATTAAAGGGGAGTGTTAGAAGACTGATTCCTCCCACCATGCAGCAGTTGAAACTGAGCTAAGACTATTGTCCACGCATGCAGTTTAAATACAGTAGCAGTTAAATGATGCTTCGATGAATTTCAAGGAACATGCAATTCCACCACCATCGTGAGCTTAGTTTCCATTGTTTGCAAGCAGTTTCACCATCATTCATCTAAATGTTACCATCATGCAATATCGTCATGCACCATTAATTGTAAACATGCATAGATTATTAGATAGTTAGCACTCTGTTTGATGAACCCTGTGCTCTAAAAGCATTCTCAAAAGAGGTATTATTGTTTCTATTCAATCTTGATTCATGTGTCAATAAAGAACCCAATGTAGCCAACGTTACAATTTCAGAAGCATAAATCATATTGTCAAAAGTTGAAGAGATCGTTAGGACATGATTAAAGAAATGAAGGTTTGAATGTTCAAGTCAAAGGAAAGTATTAGCAAGACATCTACAGAAAGTGAAGGAAAATCAAGATATTGAGAGACTGTCGCAATAGTGGGAGAAGCCAAATGAATGGCATTATTATTAAGAATTGGATATGAATATAAACAGATGTAGAGTTGTGATGCAGAGAGTCTTAGAGCCTTGTTTGTTTCACCTTCTTGAGTGACTTGTCCTACTCAACCCTACAACTACTCAAGTCCTTCCTATGGCACTTGGTAAGGGTTATGACAATGAGACCTCCAAGGTCTGAAGCTTCTTGAATTGCCTCCTAGGTATAGCTAATGGTTTCTAGACAAGAAACTCATCCACTTGAGGTTGTCACCTCAACTGCTCACACTCACCTCTCTTGGGCTCCAACCACTCCTGTTAGGATCTTAACACACCAACTCTCCTTATGGTTTCCCAATGCATTAATAAGGTGTCTTCATTGTGTTTTGAAGTTTAAGACTCACCAATTCCATCACCATGGTTTCTCAAGCCTTCTATGTCTCTACCGGTACCTAAATAGGCCTAATTGCATTAACCCTTCTTAAGCGGTTTTTGGGGTTTAATTTGTAAAAGTCCCAAACAAGCCTAGGAATAAATCATGGATTCAGATACCCTTTTGGGAGTTGTAGACAATACTAGAAAAGTACATTTGGGTTATCCGTACAGGTGTGGTTTCCAATACTGCACTATTTTGTGGGGTTTTAGGCTTAACCAGTGGATTGACAAACTTGGTCTAGAACCTTTCACCAGTCAAAATTCCCGCTCTAAACACCTTGGGAACCTTCAAGGACACTCTAAGAGATTTCCATACATATGCCACTTGGGCCTGCATCAATCTCCAAGTGCTCACAAATCACACTTTACTTACTATCCTAACTCACCTACTCCCAGCGGTGAGCCTAGGTCTTCATTGTTTCTCCTCCTCCTGAACCTGCAACATCACACATCCTATTAAAAAACTATATACATACCCTAACCTATCATTCTTAATGATTACAACAAGTGCCATCAAAGAATGCCTAGGCTAGAGCCATTTCTTGCTCTTAAACCCTACTTGCAAGGGTTTTGCTCCTAGTTGCAAAGAGTGACAGAAATATTCAGTGTGTGCACAAAGATGGTGGTCAGAAAAGTGGACACCACCCAAAAAAAAATGGAAAAACAAGCAGCACGTATGCGGTTTTAAATTTGAAATTCTCGCGTACGCGCTTAGGTTTGTTCTTCCCGAGCCTAAAAAAGGTAGTGCGTACGTGTTGCTTTTAGGAAAATGAGTGCATATGCGCTACTCCTAGGGAATTGAGCGCGTATGCGCTGCTCATAGGAAAATGAGCACGTACATGCTAATAATCCAAATAAAAACGTGTACGCGGTGCCTGGTAAAAAAAGTTAAAAAAAAAAACTGGGTCTCATTTACCCATGAATAGCGTGTTTTTAACTTCATTTTTTCCCCATTTCCTCTCCTAAACCGTGAACAGGGTGCTAGATTTGTCTTCCAAGCTATGGATCAAGGTTAGTTTTTGTTTATTTTTGTCTTTCTTTCCGGTTTATGCAATTTGTTTTACATTTTGAATTTAATTTCATTAATTTTGATTAGGTTTTTTCATTTTTTGTTTCAAAAACCAGATTCTTCTAATCCAGAACAAGAACAACCAAATCCACCTCCTGAAAACCCACAAGAACAACCAAATGCACCTCTTGAAAACACACAAGAACAACCCCCAATTCCTCCTTTTGACCGCACACCCAAAACACAGGAAGAATTAATTAATCAGTTATGACAAAATACATCTAAAATCAATAGACTGATTGTTAAATTGAAAACTTCTGAACTTGACCATCATCAATCCTTTGCCTCTAGCCTAGAAACATTAGCTAGTGGTGCCATAGTTGTTTCCACAGAAATTTCCAAATGGGGAAGCTTTAGGGATAGGTGTCGTCAATTCTATGCCAATGGGCTATCATATGATGGAGTAAAAAATAAAAATATTACTAAACAACAAATATGTGCCCTTTTTGTTGATCCCAAAACTGGTTAGTCATTACCTCTTAATGCAAAGAGGTTTCCCATACATTGGTGTACCAATGTGCAAATGAAGAATTTTTTTTGACAGAGGTGGTGGATGGTCTTTGATGATCTACCTTGTAATAATTATGAGATGCCATTATATTTTTTGAGAAAAATATATTGTGAGTTTGTGCTCAATGTGCGGCCAAACTATTTTGACATGAGAGAGTTTCATGGTAGAGGTGGTGGCTCTGCCCAAGATAGACCTGAAGCCCGTAGGCGATTAGTTGCAGAGAGTCACCACCCCCTAGCACCCAAACCCAAGGTGCATCATGCTGTCCCATTAGAGCTAAAAGAGTCGATGGAGCTACAAACTCTTCAGGTGGCCACAACATTGACTGGTGCCATCATCCAGCATGGGACGTCATTAGCACACCCTATTGTATTGGATGATGAGCAATTAGAGGGCGACAAAGAGCCCATTGAGCATATGTGTGTTAGTTGCTTGGGGATATGCTCATGGATAGATGATGCAGCCGGTGCAGATGGATCCTCATATCATCTGTGCATGATTTGCAGCTGTAGATGTCGGGCTCACATGAATGAGGATGTCGCGCTGATAGATGAGTTGATGGACATGGTGTTTGCCCATGAGCCACAGAAACAGGTGTGTCGATTTGAATTCATAACATTTTATTTATCGGTCACTTTAAATTTGTAATTACATAAATGAATTTTCATCTATACATCGATTTAAATTGAGATAAATAATATGCATTTCAAGATGCAGCAACAGTATCCCATACACCTCCCCCAGTTACTGTAGCTGCAACTTCGATGCCTGAGGTATAAATTTTGTAACATGTTAAAATAGAATAGTACACTTTGAATTCAAAAAAATACAAGATATACTAACTATCTTTAATGCTTGGTCCAATTTCTGGTTTGTAGGTGTTGATAGGGGGCGAAATGTCCCAGATTGATGACATCATGCTCTCAGCGATTGATTTTGGCCTACAAGGCTATACGGTATCATATTTTGTACAACTCTTTTTATGTATTGTTTTGATGGAATATGCAAGTCATTTCATTTTAGATTTTTAAAATTATGTTTAATTTATTATCTATACTAATATCTCAAGTTAATTTTGTTTTTTTAGGGTACCCCCTCCACATCTAGGGCTCATCCTAAGAAAAAGAATTCCTCGAAGACTCCAAAACGTGGGAAGAAGGTAATTGAACACATTTTTAGTTGTACACTTGTTTGAAAATGTTGAAATCAAGTATTAGTTGGTGTTTGTAGATTGATTAGTGTTTTTTGTCTATTTTACATGTACAGCGGCCATTGAGCTTTGTGGATTTGTTGAATGCACCTGATTCGCCCGCGGATCAAGAGAGGGCGGAGGTATGTATCTCTAATTTATTTTCTTGATTTCATAATTATATGCATGCGTACATGTGAACTTGTGATATATTATAATCTTATAATTTTTTCATACAGGAAATATCCATACCTATTTCGTCAATGGCGAACCCTCCTCCTTGCACTAGAGAAGCATCTCAGGATCCGGTACACTTTTGTTTGATATGTAAAATTAATTATTTTTAACCTTCAATACTTATCATTATATTAATTGTATTAATAATCTTTGAATATTTTTTGTATAGGTAATAGCGACAGTTTCTACATCGATGGTGAGCCATCCTCAATCCATTGGAGAAGCATCTCAGGCACAGGTATGTCATTGTTCTCTATATTATAGCTTTTAAGTGTTTTTGATATATTTATGTTAGTACATTGTATTAATTGTACATTTAATCTACAATAGACCCCTTCACGGTATGACCATAACGTGGATCCATTTAAGTATGTCTTCAAGAAAACTCCTAAGAGTGACAAGGAGAGGAGAGCGAAGACATTAGCTCCTAGATCAGTTGATGAGGTAATCTACATTTCAATTGCAAAGGAATTAAAGTTAAATGCATAGTTATGTTGTTATTTGTGAACTATTTTCTACAAAAGAATTCTAAATTTGCTTTTGAATTATGGTTTTGCAGCCATCTACAAAGCCATGTACTGCATCGAAGAGGCTTGATTTTGGTGATCCACCACAAGTTTGGGATCATATAGTATTAGTTTTAGTCATAGAATGACCAATACATGTAGATATATTCTACATTTTTATTGTATATCGATTTGGACATGGCATATGCCACATTTTTGTAATATTTGTATTGACTTGGCATACATGAATTTTTATATATATATAAATATCGATATTCGTTCCAATAAATGTGTAATGAATTCATTATATTGTATTCGTTGTATTTTGTGGTTGTCCTTTTATAAATTTAAATGAATATTTGCATATGTAATCAATAATATGAATATAAACAACAAAAATATATGATATAAAATATTGCAATCGTGGAATATGATTTGATAAAATTTCTTAAATGTTGAATTAACCCTACCAAACTCCTTGTATTCAGTTCATTATTGTGTATTCGTTGTATTTGGTGGCTGCCCTATTATAAATTTAAATGAATATTTGCATATGTAATCAACAATATGAATATAAACAACAAAAATCGACAATATGAATATAAACAACAATGTGTTTGGTGTGAGAGCACCCTCACGCTCGCAATGGTCAAATTTTGTTCATCGTGTGAACAAACTGACGTTGTGAGTGCATCTAGGTGGGCAGGTTTACACTAGGCATGCCCCTGTCGTGCATCCCAAAGTGCCGAAACATTGAGAGTCATACCATACTGGTGTGATCTCTCAAGTGCCCTGAGTCCAAAAAATTGTCAAAATTTGATGGACTGTTTATTCAAATCTAGGACATATATGGTTGATCCATTTGATCCCATGGGGTCGCATGAGGCTCCTCTACAATGGCCTATCTCGGTTTTCGACAACTCGTAGCCATTTTCGATTAGTAGCATATTTTCGCCTGCTGCAAAAGTCGTCAGTTGCATGCAATGAAAAGTTGCAAGATTGGCTAGAATTGATTTGGTTCATCGTGTGTACAAACCGACATCACGAACGCGTCCAGGTGGGTAGGTTTACATTAGGCATGCCCCTGTCATGCATCCCAAAGCACTGGAATGTCGAGAGTCATATCGTACTGGTGTGATCTCTCAAGTGCCCCGAGTACAAAAAATGCTCAAAACTTGACGGACTGTTTCTTCCAATCCAGGACACATACGGTCAAGTCGTTTGATCCCGTGGGGTCGCGTGAGGTTCCTCTATAATGGGCTATCTTGGTTTTTGATGACTCGGAGCTATTTTCAATTAGTAGCATTTTTTTGTCTGCTCCAAAAATCGTCAGTTGCATGCAAGAAAAAGTTGCAAGATTGGCTAGAATTGATTCGGTTCGTCGTATGCACAAACCGACATCGTGAGCACGTCCAGGTGGGTAGGTTATGCTAGGCATGCCCCTGTCGTGCTGTTGGTATATGTGCAGAATATGTTGACATGATGATATTGTGTTGTCACTGATGTTAATAAGCTGAAAGAGAAAACCGGTAATATGTTGAAGATTGAACCGGTAATATGATGAAGAGTGAGCAGGTTTATTGAAGTTGAGCAACTGGCAAAGTGAAATGGTATAATGATGAGAATCGGTATATGTGCAAAAGGTGAAGCGGTACGTTTGTCCAAGTGAACCGGTATACAAAATGTTTTCTACCAAGGTTTAATATGGTATGACTACCGGTTGGTAGTCTCAGCTTCAGGGTTTCCAGTTGAAGTATTCCGAGCCTGTGTCATTCAACCGATGGCATTGTGTGATGAGTTAGCATTGTAATGGAGATCAGATCATGTTGCCACGTCAGCCTCGTGCACGTGAATGATCCTGCATGAAGGAGATTGATCATATCTACCTCGGGAATGTGCGAAGTCTATGCAAACGGTGGAGAACGCGTGATGGGTTATCACCTCCAAGAAGCGGTGAAGAACAAACGATGGAGAATGTCTTGAGATCTATTCAAGACCATTGTATTCAAATGCAAAGTGTTCAATGGTCAGGATTGAACCGACTGAATTTCTCAACCTAAATGTTTAGGGTTTAGGGTTTATGTTACTGACCTATCTGTTTCCTATAAGGTCGATGTTGTGTTTCATGTTGAAGTTGTTGGCAAATATTGTGTATGTATCTAAGTGCAAAGATACGTGATTCTATCCAGACCATATAAGAGGGTTGATACTTGTAGAGTGTGTATACAGAAGAAAGGAACTAAAGCAGATCTGCATTGGCATTGAAGTGCTATTACCAGATCACTGTAATACCTGTTGATCTCTAACCACTTCAACAGTTGGAAAATCCCTTAACAAGGTAGCTTTAACCAACTTGTTGTAAATCCTTTGACAGGGTGACTCAAAGCCATTGGGTTCATGAAATCCTCTAACAAGGTAACCTCTAACATGGTTTAACCCTTAACCGGGTATTCTAGCCATCCCTTAACTGGGTGATCCCTAACAGGATCAGTTCTTAACAGAACCTGTTGTAACAATCTTTAACCAGACAAGGCTCCTAACAGAGCGGATTTCTAAAGAGTTCAAAAACAGCATGTGGGTATTCATTCCCACCGTGGTTTTTCCCAGTTGGGTTTCCATGTGAAAAATATGTGTGTCATGTGTGATGTCCTTTTCATGTGATGCTTTGTTGTTTTCTATCAAGTGGTGAATCATGTTGATCTAGCATGTTATTATATTTTTGATGATAGATTACTTGTTTATGCACAAGGATAATGTGGAAATGAGGGTGTAGGTTGTGTGGTAAGGTAAGTGTTTCTGGTTTATATCTTTCACAATCTCATTGTGTTTAACTGGTAGTAATTTGGTTTATGACCGGTGTTAGTGATTGCCAGTCAAGTTCACTATTTATAGTCAAACTGGTTCAGGAAAAGTTTTTATATCTGTACTGATTCACCCCCCCCTCTCAGTACCGATTTGGTACTCACTATTCATCATTGTATTATCAATTGGTATCAAAGCGTCCTCCAGGTCCTCTATGTTGTAAGCTTAACCACTTGAGGGAAAGATCCTATCGTAATGATGAAGAGGGAAGGTCCAAAGTTCAATAGAAATAATTTCAAAATATGGAAGGATAGAATGAAGATATACATTAGAAGCATGGGTGCTCAATACTAGAGCTATGTTGAGAACGCTTATGTTATTCCTACTGGTACTCTCACCGATGATCAAAAGAGAGAGATCCAGGAGAATGGGCAAGTCATGGAAGCCCTAATCAATAGCTTATTTGGCATTGAGTTTATTGATGTCTAGGATAAAGAAAATCCCAAGGAAGTATGGGATACTCTTGAGAATATCTATGGCGGTGATGAGCATGTAAAACAAGCTAAAGAAGAAAGCCTTAGGGGAAAGTGTGAAGACATCCAAATGGTTGAAGGAGAGACCATTCAACAATATGGAATAAGAATCAAAACTATTGTTGGAGATATCAAGAGTGTATGTGGTAAAATGGAAGATTCCACTATTGTTAGAAATTTTTTGAGATCCTTATTACCGGTGTATGCAATAAGGGTTGCTGCTATTTAGGAGTTGAGGTCAATAGACAAGACTAAGGTATCCCTAGACGCCATCATTGCAAAGTTGACAACCTATGAGCTAAATAGTTTTGATGGCAGTGTTCAGAAGACTGAATCAACCTTTAGAGCATTTGTTGCACCATCTAGAAAAGGAAAAGAAGCTAGTACCAGTGGTGAACCAAGACAGAGCAGAGAAATGGATGATGAGGAGATCTTGATGGAATTTGAATCTCTTCTTGCCAAAAGAATTCCTAAGGGAACTGGTAAATACAGAGGTAAGCTTCCTTTGAAATGCTTCTCTTGTAACCGGATAGGACACATTGCTGTAAACTGTCCTAATGCTGATAGCAAGGACAAACAGGAAAAGTTGAAGAAGTTCAAAGGAGGAAACCTGAGAAGCTGTTTTGTAGCAGTTGATGAAGGTGTCACTGATGAGGAATCGAAAGATGAAGGAAATGAGGATATTGTGTTTGTAGCAAGCAAGGAAGATGTGTCAGACAAGAAGGCTCTTGTCTCACGCTTTGATAATTCCAATGAGTGGATTATTGACAGTGGTTGTTCTCACCATATGACTGGTGACCTGAGTTTCTTTCTCTGGAAGAATATGATGGTGGTGTGGTTTGTTTTGGTAATGATGCACCATGTATGGTCAAAGGCAGAGGGTCCATATCTCTGAATGGAAAGAGCAGTGCTGAAAATGTGTATTGGGTAGAAGGTCTAAGGCACAACCTTTTGAGTGTTGCTCAACTGAATAATAATGGACTGAATCTGGAATTCAAAAATGGAGTGTGCAAAATCAAAGGAAAGAGTGGTGAACTGATGGCCACCGGTATGCAGACCAAAGGTAACCTATTTCAACTGACTGCAAATATAAGTACATGTCTTATGACTAGGTTTGATGATAGCTGGATATGGCATAGCAGACTCTACCATGTAAATTTTGATAACATTGTGAAGGCCAGTAAGATCAAGGTAGTAGAGGATTGTCGATGCTGAGAAAACCAAAAAATCCTTTGTGCAGAGAGTGTCAACAGGGGAAAATGTCTTCCACAACTTTCAAAGGTAAATCTTTCACTACAGACAATTTACTTGATCTTGTGCATACTGATTTGTGTGGTCCTATGAAAACTAGGAGTGTGCAGGGAGATAGGTATTTTATGATTCTTACAGATGATTGCTCAAGAATGATGTGGGTCACATTCTTGAAGGATAAGTCTGAAGCCTTTGGAAAGTTCAAAGCTTTCAGAGCACTAGTAGAAAAGGAAAGCAGTAGAAGAATCAAATGCATTAGAACTGATCAAGGAGGAGAATTCACTTCCGGTGAATTCAACAAATATTGTGAAGAGAATGGCATCAAGAGGCAACTGTCTGCCCCCAGGACTCCACAGCAGAATAGCTTAGTAGAGAGGAACAACTGGACTATGGTTGAAGCGGCTAGAACTATGTTGATCCAAGGAAATGTTGCTCACACCTTTTGGAGAGAAGCGGTGAGCACTGCAGTCTACACAATGAACTGGGTACTCATCAAGAAAGGAAAGGATAAGACTCCTTATGAGTACTGGACCAGTAAGACACTAGTGGTAAGCTACTTCAGAATGTTTGGTAGTAAATGTAATATCAAGAGGAGTGAACATCAGAGCAAGTTTGATGCTAAATACGATGAGGGAATATTCCTAGGGTATTCCACATAGAGAAAAGCTCTAAAATGTTTCAACAATAGGACTCAGAGAATTGTTGAAAGCATCAATATTAGGGTTGATGAAAACTCTGAGAAACCTGAGGAAACTGGCAAAGAGCATGTAGGAGATGAACCGGTAGTAACCTTCTGGGAATCGATTGCAAATCAGCCCTGTACCAATAATTGTGCTCCTACATCGGTGGATGCTGATGCTGATGAAGATGAGGATGAAGAAGAAAAGCAAGAGGAATCTATTAAGAATATACCTAGGTATCTTAAACTCAATCATGATCCAAAGCAGATCATAGGAGACAAAGATGCAGGAATTCTTAAAAGAAGAAAGGTCAGAGAAAGCTCATGTATGATCTCTAAATTTGAGCCTAAATCATTCAAAGAGTCACATAAAGATGAAGACTGGATCAAGGCAACGGAAGAAGAACTTGACCAGATAGAGAAGAATGGTACATTGTGTTTTGTACCCTGACCAGAGCATAAAAATGTCATTGGAACCAAATGGGTCTTCAGAAATAAGCTGAATGAGGATGGCATAGTGGTAAGGAACAAGGCCAGACTAGTGTGTAAAGGATATGCCCAAGAAGAAGGAGAAGACTATGGAGAAACGTTTGCTCCAGTAGCAAGATTGGAAGGAGTTCGTATGCTTCTTGCATATGGAGCTTTTAAAGGATTCAAGGTATACCAAATGGATGTAAAATCTGCATTCCTAAATGGAATACTTGAAGAGGAGGTATATATAGAGCAACCAGATGGGTTTGCCCTATCAGAGACAGTGACATGGTGTGTAGGCTACATAAAGCCTTGTATGGACTAAAGGAGGCACCTAGAGCATGGTATGAACGCTTTCACTCCCATCTTGTGAAGATTGGATTTGAAAGAACAAGTGAAGATAACAATATCTACTTGAAATCAGAAGGAGATCATATTCTGATCTATGAAGTATTTGTTGATGACATAATCTTTGGTGGAGATGACAAGATGAGTCATGACTTTGCAGATGAGATGAAAAAAGAGTTTGAGATGTCACTCATAGGGGAGATTAAGTTCCTCATTGGATTGCAGATTCAACAAATGAAAGATGGAATCTTTATTACTTAGTCCAAGTATGTCAAAGAGGTGTTGAAGACCTTTGGCATGAAAGACAACAAACTGGTTGGTACACCAATGGTGACTGGTTGTAAACTATCAAAAGAGGATGACTCAGCATTGGTAAATGAGAAGGAATACTGATCAATGATTGGTAAGTTGCATTATGTAGTGCATAGCAGACCGGACATTGTACATGCAGTGGGTATTACCGCTCGATTTCAGCAAAGCCCAAGAGAATCCCACTTGGTAGCAGTCAAGCAGATTCTTAGATATCTGAAGGGAACTATTGACTATGGATTATGGTATCCATACAATGATGATTTCAATCTGAAAGTGTTCACAGATGTTGATTGGGCTAGTAATGTGGATGACCGGAAGAGCACAACCGGTGGTGCATTCTTTCTCGGTGGTAGACTCGTCTCATGGATGAGTAAAAAGAAGAGTTGTATCTCTCAGTCTACAAAAAAAGCAGAGTATGTTGCAGCTTTTATGAACTGCACCCAGACTATTTGGATGAAACATGTATTGAATGGCTTCAAAGTTCCTATATCTGAATCGGTAAGTATATTTTGTGACAATACAAGTGCAATTAACATGTCTAAGAATCCCATTTTACATGTTAGAACCAAGCACTTTGAACTCAAGTATCATTTCTTGAGGGAAAAGGTTCAGAACAAAGAGGTGGTATTGGAACATGTTTCCAGTAAGGAGCAGTTAGTAGACATATTCACCAAGCCTCTATCGAATGCTACCTTTACCTATCTGAGAGGTGAATTAGGGGTCCTGCCCATTCAAGAGGTAATCTAGAAGGTTTATGCTCCACATCAGTCAGATCTTACTTTGCCTATCTTTTTAGGGTTGATGTGTTGAAGGATGCTACTCCTCAGGGGGAGCAGCATAGTGGAACAAGGAAGCTTGTGCCTCCACTTTGGCATTATTGTCAAAGGGGGAGAATATGTGAAGTGGAAAAGATATCTGTAGTATTAAGGAGAAGATGTGATGCAGAAAGAGAGATATCTTTGTATATTGCCATCAATGCCAAAGGGGGAGATTGTTGGCAAATGTGAAGAATATGTTGACATGATGATATTGTGTTGTCATTGATGTCAATATGCTGAAATAGAAATCTGGTAATATGCTGAAGAGTGAACCGATAATATGATGAAGAGTGAACAGGTTTATTGAAGTTAAGCAACTGGCAAAGTGAACCGGTATAATGATGAGAACCGGTATATGTGCAAAAGGTGAAGCGGTACGTTTGTCCAAGTGAACCGGTACATGGAATGTTTTCTATCAAGGTTTAATATGGTACGACTACCGGTTGGTAGTCTCAGCTTCAGGGTTTCCTGTTGAAGCTTCAGGGTTTCCGGTTGAAGTGTTTTGAGCATGTGTGATTCAATCGATGGCATTGTGTGATGAGTTAGCATTGTAATGGAGATCAGATCATGTTGCCATGTTAGCCTCGTGCACGTGAAGGATCCTGCATGAAGGAGATTGATCCTATCTACCTTGGGAATGTGCAAAGTCTATGCAAATGGTGGAGAACGCGTGATGGGTTATCACCTCCAAGAAGCAGTGAAGAAAAAATGATGGAGAATGTCTTGAGATCTGTTCAAGACCATTGTATTCAAATGCAAAGTGTTCAATGGTCAGGATTGAACCGACTGAATTTCTCAACCTAAATGTTTAGGGTTTAGGGTTTATGTTACTGACCTATCTGTTTCCTATAAGGTCGATGTTGTGTTTCATGTTGAAGTTGTTGGCAAATATTGTGTATGTATCTAAGTGCAAAGATATGTGATTCTTTCCAGACCATATAAGAGGGTTGATACTTGTAGAGTGTGTATACAGAAGAAAGGAACTAAAGTGGATTTGGATTGGCATTGAAGTGCTATTGCCAGATCATTGTAATACCTGTTGATCTCTAACCACTTCAATAGTTGGAAAATCCCTTAACAAGGTAGCTTTAACCAGCTTGTTGTAAATACTTTGACAGGGTGACTCAAAGCCATTGGGTTCATGAAATCCTCTAACAAGGTAACCTCTAACATGGTTTAACCCTTAACCGGGTATTCTAGCCATCCCTTAACTGGGTTATCCCTAATAGGATCGGTTCTTAACAGAACCTGTTGTAACAATCTTTAACCAGACAAGGCTCCTAACAGAGTGGACTTCTAAAGAGTTCAAAAACAACTTGTGGGTATTCATCCCAACCGTGGTTTTTCCCAGTTGGGTTTCCATGTGAAAAATATGTGTGTCATGTGTGATGTCCTTTTCATGTGATGCTTTGTTGTTTTCTGTCAAGCGGTGAATCATGTTGATCTAGCATGTTATTATATTTTTGATGATAGATTACTTGTTTATGCACAACGATAATGTGGAAATGAGGGTGTAGGTTGTGTGGTAAGGTAAGTGTTTCTAGTTTATATCTTTTGCAATCTCACTGTGTTTAACCTGTAGTAATTTGGTTTATGACCGGTGTTAGTGATTGCCAGTCAAGTTCACTATTTACAGTCAAACTAGTTCAGGAAAAGTTTTTATATCTGTACTGATTCACCCCCCCCTCTCAGTACCGATTTGGTACTCACTATTCATCATTGTATTATCAATTGGTATCAGAGTTTCCTCCAGGTCCTTTATGTTGTAAGCTTAACTACTTGAGGGAAAGATCCTATTGTAATGATGAAGAGGGAAGGTCCAAAGTTCAATAGAGATAATTTCAAAATATGGAAGGATAGAATGAAGATATACATTAGAAGCATGGGTGCTCAATACTAGAGCTATGTTGAGAACGCTTATGTTATTCCTACTGGTACTCTCACTGATGATCAAAAGAGAGAGATCCAGGAGAATGGGCAAGTCATGGAAGCCCTAATTAATAGCTTATTTGGCATTGAGTTTATTGATGTCTAGGATAAAGAAAATCCCAAGGAAGTATGGGATACTCTTGAGAATATCTATGGCGGTGATGAGCATGTAAAACAAGCTAAAGATGAAAGCCTTAGGGGAAAGTGTGAAGACATGCAAATGGTTGAAGGAGAGACCATTCAACAATATGGAATAAGAATCAAAACTATTGTTGGAGATATCAAGAGTGTATGTGGTAAAATGGAAGATTCCACTATTGTTAGAAATTTTTTGAGATCCTTATTACCGGTCTATGCAATAAGGGTTGCTACTATTCAAGAGTTGAGGTCAATAGACAAGACTAAGGTATCCCTAGACGCCATCATCGCAAAGTTGACAGCCTATGAGCTAAATAGTTTTGATGGCAGTGTTCAGAAGACTGAATCAACCTTTAGAGCATTTGTTGCACCATCTAGAAAAGGAAAAGAAGCTAGTACCAGTGGTGAACAAGGACAGAGCAGAGAAATGGATGATGAGGAGATCTTGATGGAATTTGAATCTCTTCTTGCCAAGAGAATTCCTAAGGGAACTGGTAAATATAGAGGTAAGCTTCCTTTGAAATGCTTCTCTTGTAACCGGATAGGACACATTGCTGTAAACTGTCCTAATGCTGATAGCAAGGACAAACCGGAAAAGTTGAAGAAGTTCAAAGGAGGAAACCTGAGAAGCTGTTTTGTAGCAGTTGATGAAGGTGTCACTGATGAGGAATCGGAAGATGAAGAAAATGAGGATATTGTCTTTGTAGCAGTCAACGAAGATGTGTCAGGCAAGAAGGCTCTTGTCTCACACTTTGATAATTCCAATGAGTGGATTATTGACAGTGCTTGTTCTCACCATATGACTGGTGACCGGAGTTTCTTTCTCTGGAAGAATATGATGGTGGTGTGGTTCATTTTGGTAATGATGCACCATGTATGGTCAAAGGCAGAGGGTCCATATCTTTGAATGGAAAGAGTAGTGCTGAAAATGTGTATTGGGTAGAAGGTCTAAGGTACAACCTTTGGAGTGTTGCTCAACTGAATAATAATGGACTCAATCTGGAATTCAAAAATGGAGTGTGCAAAACCAAAGGAAAGAGTGGTGAACTGATGGCCACCCATATGCAGACCAAAGGTAACCTATTTCAGCTAAATGCAAATATAAGTACATGTCTTATGACTAGGTTTGATGATAGCTGGATATGGCATAGGAGACTCTGCCATGTAAATTTTGATAACATTCTGAATTCCAGTAAGATCAAGGCAGTAGAGGATTGTCGATGCTGAGAAAACCAAAAAATCCTTTGTGCAGAGAGTGTCAACTGGGGAAAATGTCTTCCACAACCTTCAAAGGTAAATCATTCACTGTAGACAATTTACTTGATCTTGTGTATACTGATTTGTGTGGTCCTATGAAAACTAGGAGTGTGCAGGGAGATAGGTATTTTATGATTCTTACAGATGATTGCTCAAGAATGATGTGGGTCACATTCTTGAAGGATAAGTCTGAAGCCTTTGGAAAGTTCAAAGCTTTCAGAGCACTGGTAGAAAAGGAAAGCAGTAGAAGAATCAAATGCATTAGAACTGATCAAGGAGGAGAATTCACTTCCAGTGAATTCAACAAATATTGTGAAGAGAATGGCATCAAGAGGCAACTGTCTGCCCCCAGGACTCCACAAAAAAATAGCTTAGCAGAGAGGAACAACCAGACTATGGTTGAAGCGGCTAGAACTATGTTGATCCAAGGAAAGGTTGCTCACACCTTTTGGAGAGAAGTGGTGAGCACTGCAGTCTACACAATGAACTGGGTACTCATCAAGAAAGGAAAGGATAAGACTCCTTATGAGTACTGGACCAGTAAGACACTAGTGGTAAGCTACTTTAGAATGTTTGGTAGTAAATGTTATATCAAGAGGAGTGAACATCAGAGCAAGTTTGATGCTAAATGCGACGAGGGAATATTCCTGGGGTATTCCACATAGAGAAAAGCTCTCAAATGTTTCAACAATAGGACTCAGAGAATTGTTGAAAGCATCAATGTTAGGGTTGATGAAAACTCTTAGAAACCTGAGGAAACTGGCAAAGAGCATGTAGGAGATGAACGGGTAGTAACCTTCTGGGAATCGATTGCAAATCAGCCCAGTACCAGTAATTGTGCTCCTACACCGATGGATGCTGATGCTGATGAAGATGAGGATGAAGAAGAAAAGCAAGAGGAATCTATTAAGAATATACCTAGGTATGTCAAACTCAATCATGATCCAAAGCAGATCATAGGAGACAAAGATGCAGGAATTCTTACAAGAAGAAATGTAAGAGAAAGCTCATGTATGATCTCTGAATTTGAGCCTAAATCATTCAAAGAGTCACATAAAGATGAAGACTGGATCAAGGCAATGGAAGAAGAACTTGACCAGATAGAGAAGAATGGTACATGGTCTTTGGTACCCAGACTAGAGCATAAAAATGTCATTGGAACCAAATGGGTCTTCAGAAATAAGCTGAATGAGGATGGCATAGTGGTAAGGAACAAGGCCAGACTAGTGTGTAAAGGATATGCCCAAGAAGAAGGAGAAGACTATGGAGAAACGTTTGCTCCAGTAGCAAGATTGGAAGGAGTTCGTATGCTTCTTGCATATGGAGCTTTTAAAGGATTCAAGGTATACCAAATGGATGTAAAATCTGCATTCCTAAATGGAATACTTGAAGAGGAGGTATATATAGAGCAACCATATGGGTTTTCCCTATCAGAAGACAGTGACATGGTGTGTAGGCTACATAAAGCCTTGTATGGACTGAAGCAGGCACCTAGAGCATGGTATGAACGCTTTCACTTTCATCTTGTGAAGATTGGATTTGAAAGAACAAGTGAAGATAATAATATCTACTTGAAATCAGAAGGAGATCATATTCTGATCTGTGAAGTATTTGTTGATGACATAATCTTTGGTGGAGATGACAAGATGAGTCATGACTTTGCAGATGAGATGAAAAAAGAGTTTGAGATGTCACTCATAGGGGAGATTAAGTTCTTCATTGGATTGCAGATTCAACAAATGAAAGATGGAATCTTTATTACTTAGTCCAAGTATGTCGAAGAGGTGTTGAAGACCTTTGGCATGAAAGACAACAAACCGATTGGTACACCAATGGTGACTAGTTGTAAACTATCAAAAGAGGATGACTCAGCATTGGTAAATGAGAAGGAATACTGATCAATGATTGGTAAGTTGCATTATGTAGTGCATAGCAGACCGAACATTGCACATGCAGTGGGTATTACCGCTCGATTTCAGCAAAGCCCAAGAGAATCCCACTTGGTAGCAGTCAAGTAGATTCTTAGATATCTGAAGGGAACTATTGACTATGGATTATGGTATCCATACAATGATGATTTCAATCTGAAAGTGTTCACAGATGTTGATTGGGCTAGTAATGTGGATGACCAGAAGAGCACAACCGGTGGTGCATTCTTTCTCGGTGGTAGACTCGTCTCATGGATGAGTAAAAAGAAGAGTTGTATCTCTCAGTCTACAAAAAAAGCAGAGTATGTTGTAGCTTTTATGAACTGCACCCATACTATTTGGATGAAACATGTATTGAATGGCTTCAAAGTTCCTATATCTGAACCGGTAGGTATATTTTGTGACAATACAAGTGCAATTAACATTTCTAGGAATCCCGTTTTACATGCTAGAACCAAGCACTTTGAACTCAAGTATCATTTCTTGAGGGAAAAGGTTCAGAACAAAGAGGTGGTATTGGAACATGTTTCTAGTAAGGAGCAGTTTGTAGACATATTCACCAAGCCTCTATCGAAGGCTACCTTTACCTATCTGAGAGGTGAATTAGGGGTGCTGCCCCTTCAAGAGGTAATCTAGAAGGTTTCTGCTCCACATCAGTCAGATCTTACTTTGCCTATCTTTTTAGGATTGATGTGTTGAAGGATGCTACTCCTCAGGGGGAGCAGCATAGTGGAACAAGGAAGCTTGTGCCTCCACTTTGGCATTATTGTCAAAGGGGGAGAATATGTAAGTGGAAAAGATATCTGTAGTATTAAGGAGAAGATGTGATGTAGAAAGAGAGATATCTTTGTATATTGCCATCAATGCCAAAGGGGGAGATTGTTGGCAAATGTGAAGAATATGTTGACATGATGATATTGTGTTGTCATTGATGTCAATATGCTGAAAGAGAAAACTGGTAATATGCTGAAGAGTGAACTGATAATATGATGAAGAGTGAACAGGTTTATTGAATTTAAGCAACTGGCAAAGTGAACTGGTATAATGATGAGAACCGGTATATGTGCAAAAGGTGAAGCGGTACGTTTGTCCAAGTGAACCGGTATATGGAATGTTTTCTATCAAGGTTTAATATGGTATGACTACCGGTTGGTAGTCTCAGCTTCAGGGTTTCCTGTTGAAGCTTCAGGGTTTCCGGTTGAAGTGTTTCGAGCATGTGTGATTCAATCGATGGCATTGTGTGATGAGTTAGCATTGTAATGGAGATCAGATCATGTTGCCATGTCAGCCTCGTGCACGTGAAGGATCCTGCATGAAGGAGATTGATCCTATCTATGCAAACGGTGGAGAACGCATGATGGGTTATCACCTCCAAGAAGCGGTGAAGAATGAACAATGGAGAATGTCTTGATATATGTTCAAGACCATTGTATTCAAATGCAAAGTGTTCAATGGTCAGAATTGAATCGACTGAATTGCTCAACCTAAATGTTTAGGGTTTATGTTACCGACCTATCTGTTTCCTATAAGGTCGATGTTGTGTTTCATGTTGAAGTTGTTGGCAAATGTTGTGTGTGTATCTAAGTGCAAAGATACATTATTCTTGCCAGACCATATAAGAGGGTTGGTACCTGTAGAGTGTGTATGCAGAAGAAAGGAACTAAAGCAGATCTGCATTGGCATTGAAGTGCTATTACTAGATCATTGTAATACCTATTGATCTCTAACCACTTCAACAGTTGGAAAATCCCTTAACAGGGTAGCTTTAACCAGCTTGCTGTAAATCCTTTAACAGGGTGACTCAAAGCCATTGGGTTCATGAAATCCTCTAACAAGGTAACCTCTAACATGGTTTAACCCTTAACTGGGTATTCTAGCCATCCCTTAACCAGGTGATCCCTAATAGGATTGGTTCTTAACAGAACTTGTTGTAACAGTCTTTAACCGGACAAGCCTCCTAAAAGAGCAGACTTCTAAAGAGTTCAAAAATAGCTTGTGTCCCCACTGTGGTTTTTCCCAGTTGGGTTTCCACGTGAAAAATATGTGTGTCATGTGTGATGTCCTTTTCATGTGATGCTTTGTTGTTTTCTGTCAAGTGGTGAATCATGTTGATCTAGCATGTTATTATATTTTTGATGATAGATTACATGTTTATGCACAAGGATAATGTGGAAATGGGGGTGTAGGGTTTGTGGTAAGATAAGTGTTTCCGGTTTATATCTTTTATAATCTCATTGTGTTTAATCGGTAGTAATTTGGTTTATGACCGTTGTTAGTGATTGCTAGTCAAGTTCACTGTTTACAGTCAAATTGGTTTAGGAAAAGTTTTTATATCTGTATTAATTCATCCCCCCCTCTCAGTACCAGTTTGGTACTCACTGTTCATCATTGTATTATCACGTGCATCCTAAAGCGCTAGAACGTCGAGAGTCATACCATACCGGTGCAATCTCTCAAGTGCCCTGAGTCCAAAAAATTGTCAAAACTTGACAGACTGTTTCTTCCAATCCAGGACAAATACAGTCAATCCATTTGATCCTATGGGGTCGCTTGAGGCTCCTCTACAATGGCCTATCTCTATTTTTGATGACTTGGATCCATTTTCAATTAGTAGCATTTTTTTGCTTGCTCCAAAAACTGTCAGTTGCATGTAATGAAAAGTTGCAAGATTGGCTAGAATTGATTCGGTTCGTTGTATGCACAAATAGACGTCATGAGCACATCCGGGTGGGAAGGTTTACGTTAGGCATGCCTCTGTCATGCATCCCAAAGCACCAGAACATCGAGAGTCATACCCTACCGACACAATGTAGAAGTTGCTTGACAACTTTTTTGACAACAATGACAAAATTTGCTCAAATTGTATCTAGTCTCAATCTATGACCCCTATGACCCGATAATGACTCAAATAATTCTCCATGATTATACAAGAATCAAGAATGCTCATGATTGACCAGGGACACATCACATATACTCAAAACATAGTCACAAAACATTGACACACAAAATATGGTCAAATCAGCTCTTGGCTATTTGATTATACAAAAAAATGTCTTACAAATCATCTCATGGGCTTTTATACAAAATTTGGCATTAGAATATGTGCGATTCAACTCATCGCCATTTTAATATACAAATCATCTCATGGGATTTTATACAAAATTTGGCATTACAATATGTGCGATTTAGCTCATCGCCATTTAAATATACAAAATATGGCATGGAAATATGTACAAATCAGCTCATTGCCATTTAAATATACAAAATTATGCCCCTAAACTTGTAAAAATCAGCTCATGGGCATTTTTATATACAAAAAATGAATATAAAACAATTCGTCGACAATTTATACAAAATTATAAAAATCATTCTACTCTAAACCGTAGAATCAATCAAGTGAGCCTTCAGGATCGGCTCTAACCCGTATTGTGTCAAGTATTGCCTCATGGTCAAATTCATGAACTTTCCATAAAATCTTGTTATGAGGTCTACCACGATACTTCATCAAATGAATATTTGTTGCAACAATAAGGTTAGAGAAATGAAGAATATGTTTGTGTGTTTCAAAGTCCTCGAACAACCAAACATCATAATTCTTGATAGGGTATCTCCGAAGCCATGTTCCTGTCACGACAACAGACCCTATTGGGTACTCAATACCCTCTCTATCAATGATTGTGATTGTCAATTTTCTTTTAGGATCAACACAATGACACAAATAGTAGTATGTTCCTTCTTCATTGTTCTCTTCTGCAACAATTGCATACACATGACCTGCATTTTATAAAGTGTTAATTAATACCAAAAATAAAGTATGATGTACAACAAAATGAACCAAAAAGAATACTTGCAAAAAAATTAACTCAAAAAATCACCTAAATCCACTAGGTCGGATACATGGTCAAAATCCACTGATGTCTCCATCTGGCTCAATTGTAGTGCTTTGGGAATTTGATATGAATCAATGGGAACCAACGGTCTACAAGACCATTTGTCAACCCACTCTTGTGATTCACATTCTTCCCACAAACAATACATGCATGAAGAGCAAAAACATACCATCTGTCTCATATAAATTACCAGTGAACTTGAATTTGAACTCATAAATGAGTGCATGTCACTCGATCCTGCAACTGTACAACAATCTAGATAGTTTTCAATGTTAGATTCAGTGATCAACCAAAAATATCTACGAACGAATGACATACCTGGATTACCTGGACCCATCATAGACTTACAGCATTGCACAATTGTTTTTGCATCTACCAACTCAGCACCACCTTCGTACTTCAATTCTTCCCTGACTAGGGCTCTTTTCACACATGCTCCTGCACCATCATGCTCTCCCTTACCATGTCCAGCCTCAGTGAAATTCCAAAAATGTTGTACACCACTTGTCACATGCATCCTTGTCAACCAATAAAACATCCTTGCATTCTTGAATTGTGCGGTGCAATTATCTGACCATATTAAGTGTTGGTTGTATCGTATGTTCCTTTCCCTTAAACTATCATAGAAAATGTTAAAGCATCCTTGTACAAACTCCGATGAATGAGTACGATCATCACTTATGTAGAAGTGATACTCTCTTACAACCTTTCTATCCTCCTCTGTGCTATCATCTGCATGCATGAATGCTATGTGTACAAAAATAGAAACTTGTGTAGAGTGATAATACATGGATTGCACTTCATTTTGAGGTTGTAGTGTATAATTTTCAGCAAAATCAATGATAGAGACAATGGTGCCAAGAGGAAATGTGTCCTTACATAACTTGAATTTCTCATCTAACCATCGAGCTCTATGTGTATGCATTATGTACTCATAAACTAGTTTCTCTTGAAACTTTTTCATAAATTGAGCTACACATATATCATTTTTCACTAGCTTACATCTTTTCAAATATTTTCCATCTTTAACTCCATATGTGACTATCTTATATTTTCCGAAAGAAACTAGTTTCGTACCAATTTCATGTGTGCTCTCCAAATGTATGTATCTTGGTAAACGTTGCAAACCACCACATATAGCACAATAACCTTCCAAACAAGGCATCTTATAATAAATGCAACCATCATGTCTATTACATAGCACACTTGAAATAAATTCTCTTGCCAACTTAGGAGGTGCTTGTATATTACATTCCTGCAAAACATCGCTAGTGTGCAAAGTAGAACAAATATGACGAAAAATATCATAATGCATGGAAAATTCAATATGCATCCTACAACAACACGTGGTGTGTACATGAATAATCTTAATATAAAAAGGTTTTACCATTTCAAAAAATCTTTGAGAAATTTTTATTTGAGAAAACTTTTGAAGGAATCTTTCATAAAATTTAGTTTGAGTCATATCCAAATAGTGTTTCGCATGTGGCTCACAATTTTTAGACCTAATTTGCCTTCTAACAACATCTCTTTGGTTGGGCGATACTCTTGTGTTGTCATGCCAAAAATTTTCAATTAATGTTTTTAGTGCATCAACAACAACCTTGTCTTTGCATGGTAGTCTACTCAAGAATGCCCAAAGAGAATTATTGTTAGGTTCCTCTATTTGTTCCCCCCTCTTTAATGCTTTACTTAATGTTGTTCTACTAACATTTAATGACTTACTTGTTTTTCTTATTGAACGATCTTTTTTTATTTTCTTGCTCATTATGGTTGATGTAATGACACGTCGAGTAGCATTAGAATCTTTACTACGTGATTTTGAACCAATAGATTTTTGACAATAGTTCTTTCACTGTTACTTTTAGATGATCTTAGGCCTAGAATTTTCATTGTCTCTCTAAAATTCAAATTTTTAATCATTTGAACAATTAATTGACATCTTGCAGTTTGATTTAAGTTTTTAAAATAGTTTTGCCATATTCTTTTAACCATTCTCCTACAAGTTCATTCATTCATTTTATTGGGCATTGACTTCAATATATTCTCATCAATGTCAATTAGATACTTTGGTTTCCTACGAATGATTCTAGGAGGTGTTAACATCAGTGCATTATGTACATTCAATTCATCAAGTAGAGAAGGTATAATATGTTCACCATTTAATTGATTATTCAATATGGTATCTTCTTCAATTGCATTAGGTTCAAATGGTAAATTATCAAATGTTTCTTCTTCAATTGCATTAGGTGCATTATATTCATTTGGTAAATCGAATTGAGATGTTGAGGATGACATACCTTCTTCTCCCATTGTTCTTATGTCACGCAATTTCTTCATACATTGCCTTTGTCTTTCCTTTTGAGCCTCTCGTTGTTCCATCGTTCCTCGCTTGTTCTTTCCCATGGTTGATATCGGTTGACCTAAATAGAATCATATTACATATATATGTAAAGAAAAGTTCATAAATAAACAAATAACCATAAATATGCATCTTATCACTATTTTTTGGAATCAAACTATTAAACAATCATCTTATCACTATTTTTTGGAATCAAACTATTAAACAATCACAATTCAATCATTTGAAACCATGCAAAAACAAAAAACTAATAAAAACAACAATTCAATCATTTGAAATCATGCAAAAACAAAAAATTCACTTACTTTTATGTATACAACGGTGATAGAAGTGCAGACACAGTTCTAGTGGGGCCTTCAATGACCTCAAAAAATTCTTTTGAGGCCATTGAGGCTCTTGGGCAACTAAAACTATGTCTATAAACTGCGTATGCGCTACATTAATAACTGCGTACATGCTGTTAGACCATAAAATGTTGACAAGCCCAATGGTATTCTTTTTTCCCATTCTGGACTGATAAGTAGCTCATATGTGCTACTAAGCCTAAAAATGTTATTGCAGGGTGACGAATAATGTGAATAGTACCCCATACACGCTTATGAGTAATAAGTACCGCGTACGCGCTTATGAGTAATAAGTACCGTGTATGCGCTCCTTTGCCTTAAAAAAGTTATGGTAGGGCAGTGAACTAATAGTTTCAGTACCCCGTACACGCTATTGGTAGTAGAAAAGATGTGAATGAGGGAGAGAGGGAGAGAAGAGGGAGAGGGAGAGAGAGGGAGAGGAAGGGAGAGAGAGAGAGAGAGAGAGAGAGAGAGAGAGAGAGAGAGAGAGAGAGAGAGAGAGAGAGAGGGGGGGGGGGAGGGAAGGTAGAGAGAGAGAGAGAGAGAGAGAGAGAGAGAGAGAGAAGAGAGAGAGAGAGAGAGAGAGTGGGGTGGGAGAGAAGAAGGGGTATGGAGGAAGGGAGAGGGAGAGAGAGGGAGAGAGGGAGAGAAGAGGGGGGAAGGGAGAGAGAGAGAGAGGTAGAGAGGTAGAGAGAGAGAGATAGAGAGAGACAAAGGGAGGGAGAGGAGAGAGAGAGGGAGAGAGAGAGAGGGGGGGAGGGAGAGGGGAGAGGGAGAGAGAGAGGGAAGGAGGGGAGAGGGAGAGAGAGGGGAAGGGAGAGGTAGAGGGAGGGAGAGAGGGGAGAGAAGAGGGGGGAGGGAAGGTAGAAGAGAGGGAGAGAGGTAGAGGGAGGGAGAGAGAGATATAGAAGAGGGGGGTTGGGAGAGAAGAAGGGGTATGGAGGAGAGAGAGAGAGAGAGATAGAGAGAGACAAAGGGAGGGAGAGGAGAGAGAGAGGGAGAGAGAGAGAGGGGGGGAGGGAGAGGGGAGAGGGGAGAGAGAGGAGAGAGGGAGAGAAGAGAGGGGAAGGGAGAGGTAGAGGGAGGGAGAGAGGGAGAGAAGAGGGGGGGAGGGAAGGTAGAGAGAGGGGAGAGAGGTAGAGGGAGGGAGAGAGAGAATAGAAGAGGGGGTTGGGAGAGAAGAAGGGGTATGGAGGAGAGAGAGAGAGAGAGATGGGGTATGGAAGAAAGGGAGAGAGAGAGGGAGGAGAGGTAGAGGGGGAGGGAGAGAGGGAGAGAAGAGGGTGGGAGAGAAGAAGGGGTATGGAGGGAGAGAGGTAGAGGGTGAGAGGGTGAGAGAGAGAGAGAGAGAGAGAGAGAGAGAGAGAGAGAGAGATGAGAGTGAGAGAGAGAGAGAGAGAGAGAGAGAGAGAGAAGAGGGGGGAGGGTGGGAGAGAAGAAGGGGTATGGAGGGAGAGAGGTAGAGGGTGGGAGAGAGAGAGAGGGATGAGAGGGAGTGAGAGAGAGAGAGAGAGAGAGAGAGAGTGAGAGGAGAGAGGAGAGAAGAGTGAGAGTGATGGAGAGAGAGGAGGAGAGAGAGAGTGAGAGGGGGAGGTAGAGGGAGGGAGAGAGGGTGAGAGGAGGGGGGAGGGAAGGTAGAGTGTGGGGAGAGGTTGGGGTGGGAGAGTGTGAGAGATGAGGGGGGTGAGGAAGTGAAAGAAGGGGTATGGAGGAAGGGAGAGGGAGAGAGGGAGGAGGGAGAGAGGAGAGAGGGAGTGAGGAGGAGAGAGGAGAGAGGAGAGGAGAGAGAGAGAGAGAGAGAGAGAGAGAGTGAGGGAGAGGGGGGGAGTAGGGTGGGAGGGAAAGAGGAGGGATCTTAAGGGGTCACAGGATACCATATGACCTCTTAGGAAACAATACGACCTCTAATGACACCTAAGGGGTCATTTGGTGGGCTATTAAGATGATATATTAATTTAAAGTTATGAATAAAACATCATTACAATGAGACTCCAACGGAACAAACAATGAGGCTTCATAAAAAGGAAGTGTAAGAGCATGACCTAACCTAACAGTACTACCTAAGTTCTAAAACATATGATGCTATTAAATTTGCAAGGTTATAAGACTGATCTCGATTGTGACTATAGGAATTACACACTTGATTTCTTTCATGGGTATGTAACCGTTTCAAGCTGTTTGACAAGTGATGATCATCATATACTACCAACTGCCATGCATACAACAAACTTTAATTTCTTTAGGTGACAGGCGTTGTGTAACAACATGGGAACTCTCGCATACCCACCACTATCATTCTACAGGACATCATCTGTGTTACTCTCCCTCTTTCTCTTCCTACCTGTTGTTTTCTTTTGAAAAACATATTGCAAGTATTCTGACTCATCATGTTGCTTTGTTGACACTATTTTCCACATCTGCTCTGCTCATTAAAAACATGTTCGAGAAGAATATTGCTATAGGTTTCCTTGTTTGTCACGGTAATACACCTGTGGTTCAATTTCAAACCCTATTCCTCCTATTCAATATACACACACAAATCCATCAATTAATGTACATGATAAAAATCAAAGAGGAAGTTGCAGACAAGAAATAAATTCACTTATTTCTATAGAAGTGCAGACACAATTGCAGTGGGGTATGGAGGGAGGGAGGGAGAGAAGAAGAGAAAGAGGGATGGGGTATGGAGGAAGGGAGAGAGAGAGAGAGAGAGAGAGAGAGAGAGAGAGAGGGAGAGAGAAAATACACTTACATGTGTATATATATGTTTAATATATTATATGTATATAAACATATTATATATTATATGTATATAAACATATTATATATTATATGTATATAAACATATTATATATTATATGTATATAAACATATTATATATACAATATAATATTATATAGATATTATATATTACATATATTATATGTATATACATATATTATATATAGAATATCATATTATACAATAGCACGTACGTGTTGTTTATAGGGAAACAAGCGCGCAAACAAGTGTGTATGCACTTCTTACACTATAAGTACCTCGTACGCGCTTTTTAAACCATAAGTACCCCGTACGCGCTTTTGACTATTTAGGTTTAGAAATAGGCCTAGATGACAAAGCTACAGATTGGAAGTTTGATTTTCCTCCATTTCTCTCATTTTTGACATGTTTTATTTTATCAACTTGGTTTATCGACTTTGTCATCATTAGGTTTACAATTCATAAAGTGGGTATTTCTAAAATTGCCACCATATTTTCACCCATCTTCTGAGCTTTCTAACCATATAATGTTTTTCAATTTGAACAACAATAACATATTATTATTGAATTTCTTTTACCGGTGTCTCCATAGTTCTCACATACATAGGTGCACCATTGTTTGAATAACTTTTGATATACTTATCCAAATTTAAAAAAATTTATATATTATTGTAGTACACTTGATTCTTTACAATTTTTTTTAAAAAAAATTGTATTTTCGATTTGTTTAGTGCAACTTATGCTTCGCGCACGAACAGGTACCTAATTTTTCAGGATGTGCTCGATTGGAAAAATCTTTAAAAAAAAACATACTCAAAAAAAATTACAAAAAAATACACATCTTCTAGTGCTCACTCTTAGCTATCTTTCTGCCAAAGGATTTGTCAAAATACTAAATCTAACTATGACTTTTTTGATGTGTACGTTAGACACTATGTTATGTTTTTCAGAAAAAATTAGGGTCATTTTTTCGTGCGCGAAGGATTTGACCCCTAAATCTTATCCAATTTGGAAAAAGTTTAGTAGTTTGGAAACTAGATTCAGAGTACTACAATATCTGTTGTTTTATTATCTTCATATCTTGAGTGGATGACTTTCAAATTTTGCTTCCAAGTTCAGGTTCACCTGATTTCAGAATAAAAGTGTCCACTTATACCCTCTTTTTGACCACCATCTTTGTGCACTTACCCTCTTCACAACCTCGAACAATCAAACCTGAAAATCAACCTTATTGAAAGAAAATACAATGAACATACAAAGATGGCAATGAGTTTACACCATCTAGTCCATACTGGACCGTATAAGCAGTGAAAAACAAGACAAAACTATCAAAAACCCGGTGGAAACAAGATTGTTTCACAAACCAAAAATTTTCTCTTGCATTTCCAATCCTCCAACCTGTACAATGAAGTGAAATTTGGCTTATATCCACTAGTTTAGTCGGTTCAACCAACTACCTAACACCCATAACCAAAAAATGCAAATTTGGCAAGAAATTGCAAAATGTTGCTCAACAACTTTTGATAACTTTTGCTCCAGCATACAATTTTGCATTATATTGCATTATAAGAATCTTGAAGGTCCTAAAACATCTTACAAGACCTAAACACAACTCAATTGAATCCTAATCCATGAATACATTCATCTGGAGTATTTTCCTGTGACCTACCTAAGCAACTCACTTCTCAGGCTAGCAACATCCTGAGCACAATTGACTCAAACCAAAATTTGGACAACTCAACCATGGCTCTATTGAGTCCTCAATGGTTGGTCCATTATTACATCACACATTAACACACAAACTAAAATAAAATCAAAGCTTACATTCTTGGAGTGCTAGGTGCCCTGCACCAAGTTGGTTTGAAGATATGAAAGAAAATAATTTGAGGAAGTCCGCATACTTCATTAGAGACAAGTGAAAGGAATGAGAGAGAAAAGACAATAGTCAAGGAATTGTACATGCAATAGGATCAAAATTAAGGGGGAGTGTTGGAATGCGGTGATTTCTCCCGATGGTATTATCTCACGACTTTTTGGAAAACCGAGCAAGCATTGGCTAAGTCCAATCTCCACCATTCACCATTTGCAGTCAAGTTAGATTCCATCTCCAGTTCCACTATGAGCATGCATATTCTCACATCTCCTCCATACTTAAAATGAAATAAATTTCACTTAATAGTTTTTTTGTTTTCACGCATGTAATAAAATGATGGCCAATCCACACATGCATAAGATAATAGATCTAAGGGGTATGTGCAGGATCATGGTGTGCCAAAATAGGCCCTTAAGTGGTAATGAAATTTCAAAAAATCAGAGTTATGCAACTTGACATGAAAATTTGAATAAGTTATGAACATTATTTTTAAAATATGTAAGAAGAGAATCTATAGAAATTGAATTTAGTTTCTAAGATACTAGTTCTTTTTGGGAAAAAAAAAAACCCTATTTGATGAAAATTTCAAATTTCAATGCAGTGGTACTAAAATTTCAAGAAAAAGATAAGAAGTAGGCATATATCTGACCACCCTAATCAAAATCAAATCATAATATTTTTTTATAAGATTTATAATATAAGTATTAGACTCATGTCCGAATGTGACACATATTTTTCTATAGTTTTTTATAAAGTAAATAATTAGTTATGATTTTTTTACTACAACTTTTCAGAAATTCAAAAACTCCTATGTCTGACCACCTTAGCTTGGTCAAAAACTTATGAAATTCATTTTTTTTTAATTTTTTCCTATAGTAGAAAAAGCATAGGATGTGACACATGTTTCGGATTCAAAAAATGTTATACCGTTTGAAAGTTATGAGTGTTTTTCAATTAGTTTATCAATCAAGACTTTTGTCAGAATTCAATTAGAAAATAAATAATAATTATTTATTAAAGTCAAAATAAGACAAGCCTTATATTGTTGGAAATATGAGAACGTCATTAAAAAAAACCCTTTTTGTTTTATCAATTTTGGCTATAAAAAAATTCATCAGCCACCAGTGTAAAGTTTGAAAAATCAAGGAATACTGAAAAACGCGTTTTTTCAGTTGACTTTCTAGGCTTGTCACTTCCAAGCCAAATCCTAAAGCAAACCCAAGCCAAAATTTAAAATTTAAAATTTGTACAATAGAAATCGGATATCCGATTTTAATAAGTAAATTCAAAAACTAAATTTGCACATAATTAATCTATTGTTTATTAATATATTAATATATAGTATATTAATATACAATATATTAATTTATAAATATATTAGTATATGATATTAGGGAGAGGGAGAGGGGGGAGTGGGGGAGAGAGAGAGATTAGGGGAGAGAGAGAGGGGAGAGAGAGGAGGGGAGGGAGATAGAGATAGAGAGAGAGAGATTAGGGGAGAGAGAGAGAGAGAGAGAGAGAGAGAGAGGGGAAATGTAGAGAGAGATATAGAGATTAAGGGAGAGGGAGAGAGAGATTAGGGGAGAGGGGGGAGGAGAGAGAGAGAGAGAGAGAGAGAGAGAGGGAAGGGAGAAAGAGAGAGAGATAGAGAGAGGGAGGGGGAAGGGTTCATATTATTTCCTATGACCCCTTAGGTGTCAAATTTTTGTAAGCAGTATTGACACTTCTTTTTATATTGTAATAATGGTTCATCTTGCCACCTTATGACACACTATGACTCATTAGGACACCATATGGTGTCGTTAGGGGTCCTATGGTGTTTTGAGGGGTCATGAGATACCATATGACCCCTAAGGAAAACATATGAACCCTTATGACACCATATTGGGTCGTTATGGGTCCTATGGTGTCCTAAGGGGTCATATTGTGTCATATGACCCCTTAAGACACCATATGACCCCTTATAACACCATTAGGTGTCATTAGGGGTCATATAGTGTCCTAAAGGGTCATGTGATACCATATGACCCCTAAGGACAACATATGACCCCTTATGACACCATATTGGGTTATTATGGGTCCTATGGTGTCCTAAGGGGTCATATTGTGTCCTAAAGGGTCATATTGTGTCCTATGACCCCTTAAGATACCATATGACCCCTTACGACACCAAATTGTGTCATTATGGGTCATATTGTGTTCTAAGGGGTCATATTGTGTCATATGACCCCTTAGGACACAATATGAACTTTTACGACACTATACGGTGTCGTTATGGATCATATTGTGTCCTACAAAGTCATATTGGGTCCTATGTCCCCTTAAGACAAGATATGACCCCTTACGACACCAAATTGTGTTGTTATGGGTCATATTATGCAATATGACACCTTAAGACACCATATGACCCCTTAGGAAACAATATGACCCCTTATGACACCATATTGGGTTGTTATGGGTCTTAAGGGGTCATATGAGCCCTCTCCCCTAATCTCTCTCTCTCTCTCTCTCTCTCTCCCTCTCTCTCCCTCTCCCCTCTCTCCCCTAATCTCTCTCTCTCTCCCTCTTCCCTAATCTCTCTCTCTTTCTCTCCCCCTCTCCCCTAATATTTCTCTCTCTCTCCCCCTTTCCCCTAATCTCTCTCCCCCTCCCCTCACCCCCTCTCTCCCCTAATCTCTCTCTCTCCCCCTCTCCCTTAATATTTCTCTCTCCCCCCTTTCCCCTAATATCTCACTCTCTCCCTCTCCCCTAATCTCTCTCTCTCCCCCCTAATCTCTCTCTCTCTCTCTCCCTCTCCCTCTCCCATAATCTCTCTTTGTCCCCTAATCTCTCTCTTCCCCTACCCCCTCTCTCCCCTAATCTCTTTCTCTCCCCCTCCCCTAATCTACCTCTCTCTAAAATATGAGTACTCAAATCGGATATCCAGTTTCTTCCACTTCCATTAATGTGGCAATAGTAATGCATTAAAATCGGATATCTGATTTTTGTAAATAAAAAAGATCCTTGTGTGCCATTTTGTGGATTCTAGTGGCCCACATTCTTCACATTCTGGTTCCTGTCGACAATCACGGGTTTTCAGATAGGTTGAGACAAATTTGTGCTTTTGAGAGATTCTTAAAGTCAAATCTTACATTATCAGTCATTTAGGAGCATCTTGTGGAGGTAAATGGGGAGTAGTAGTCATCGGAAGTCTAAATGCAAAAGAAATCTTTCAAATGACCAAATTGAAGTGTATAGAGAAAGAGATAGAGAAAGTCATAGGAGGAGAAGACTAGGTATGTTAAATATTGCTAATGTTACTTCAAGTGAAGAGGAAATTGAACTTGAAAATGTTGAACAAGTTATTGAAAATGAAAATGTAGATTTTGAAAGTGAAAATGTTGAGCATGTTGAAAATGTTGAAAGTGATAATGAAAATGCTCAACATGTGGTGAGAATGGAAAGTGAAAATTTGGGAGTTGACAATGAAGGTGTCTATAATTTTTGTGTAAATATTATTATTTTTTACATTAGAGGTGAAAATGTAGAAAATTTTGACATAGGAGGTGAACATGTGGAAAATTTTGACATTGGAAGTGAAAATGTGGAAAACTTTGACATTGAAGGTGGAATTGCTCAACCAAGTGAACAATATGTAACACCTAATTACTTCACTACTTCAGAAATGAAGACCCTCTCATGGATGAAAGACAAATTCCAAATCCAAGACCTTCAAGAACCCCAAAATGGTTACTTGAAATTGATGAGAACATTATTGTGAATCTTGAAGGCAAGAGGTCAACAAGAATCGTTTGATTGTCGGCTACACAACTTTTCGACCAAAATTTTAGCAATAAGACATTGACCGAGCAATGCCAACCTTTTGTTCAATTGCTAAAGATGATAAAGATGAGACCATTGCTAAACAAATTAAAGATTTGTATGAACAAGAAGATGGAGAGAAATTCTATTATTGTCAAAAATCTATTTAATTCTCTCAATTCTATTGGAAAGAATACCAAGGAAAGAGATAAGAGAGCCACTCGAAGAGTGATTACAACCTCCTTAGTAAGTCATCAATTGAGGAAGGTTCATCAAATGAGACAAACTTGTGTTGATTTGAACATAAACTGTAAAACTTTGGATAGAGCACTTGCATGAAGACAAAGACTTAACAATCCACTTCAACGTGATACACGGGATTTTGGTGGGAGGCTTCCACGTGTTTATAGAAAGTTGACTGACAATGTGAAGGAGGAAATTCAACAATTTTGGCACTCTAATTCTAGAATATCATCCAATGTAAAGGATATTTTGAAATTAATAATCGACAATCGAGACTGCACACCGCATCCCAAACATTTCTTGGAATCAAGCCAAACAATGTTGTACAAAAAAAATTGTGAAGTACATCCAACTTTGCAAATATCACAAAGGGCCTTTGAATCTTTGAAGCCATTTTATTGTGTACCTCTTAAGATTTGTAATACTTGTTGTTGCAAGTACCATGTAGATTTTTCAATGTACCATGAACTTTTATGCCATATTCATTCTACGATGCATACTAATGAGATGTTGCAGGAATGTGGTGCAATGCTATTTCTAAGATCATCAAGAGACTTGCAAGATCTATTTTTATGCCCTAGAGATGATGGCTGCTATTTATATATAAATTATTGTTTGAATGATAACTACTCACAATGTGGTGGGCTGTCAAAGTTTGTTTCATGTTTTCAAGAGGGCAGCAGACACGAGTTTGGAAAGCATTATGTTGAGAAAAAAAGATATGAGACGGTGAAATATACTTTGAAGAGTGGAGGTGAAGGTTATAGATGCGAATTAGTCTCAAGAGAAGTGAGTGTTACTAATTTTATTTTGGATTTTAAGGAAATATTTTCTACAAGTATGTAAGGCACACCCATAGGTCTTAGTGGTTGGATCAACAATTTGGAATGTGTAAGAACTCTCTCTCGATTGGCACTATTGTATCGATGGTTGATTTTGCAGAGAAGTATACATTGCAACCATAGAATGAGGTACAACCTAAGTACTACAATTCAATCCAAATTTATATTTTTGTTCACATTACATATAGACATGATCTTGATAGTACAGAAGAGGACAGGAAGATAATCAGAGAGTATCATTTTTATGTGAGTGATGATAGATCACACTCCTCAGAGTATGTGCAACATTCTTTCGAGAATTTTTTTGAGTTCTTGCATGAGAAAGATATTGCAATTGATCGACATCTCATATGGTCAAATAACTATACGGGTCAATTCAAGAATGCCCGTATGTTTTATTGGTTGAGTAGAATGCATGTAGAGAGACATATACCTCATATTTGGTGTTTTTTTGAGGCAAGGCATGGGAAGGGAGAGCATGATGGAGCAGGTGCATGTTTGAAGAGAGCTCTAGTTAAGGAGAAATTGAGGATTTCAGGTGCAAATTTCTTTGATGCACATTCTATTATTGATTGGTGTAGTTCAACATTGTCACATGGAGGTACTCTTAATTCAGCAGTGACCAAATTCTTTTGGTTGGTTGAGGAGGACACAATGGGAGACAAATTGGATTGTCAAACAATTAAATATTCTTCAAAGATGTATTCATTTCTCGGCTCAGATTCAAGTACATGGACCATTTGGACGCGAGCATTGGCTTGTTTTTGTCAGAGTTGTGTTCGGTGTGATTGGGATCAATGCGAGTCAAGTGAGTGGGTTGATACGTGGGTTCCAAAATATCTAAATCCTTTATCTCAAACAATATCCTTGTCAAACGATGACATGGAAAGTTCACTTGAGTATGATCGTCTATTAGATCTTTGTAAAGCGGAAAAATCAAACCCTAGCCATTCTCCCCTCCCCAACTCCGAAGAGAGAGAAGGGAGAGTCACTAGGGTTGATGGTTTTCACTTAGGAGAGACTTTACATTCAAAAGAGGGGTTGAAACCCACAAGATCCAATCCCATGTAATGCAAGATTGGATTCTATATGAGTTTCAAGGGTTGTGATAGCAAGGATACCCTCTTTTGTAAAGAAATGTGGAAAGAATGATTAAGCTAGGAATGCATAGAAAGTGAGAAAGATTCGCTTATAAACTGAGTTAGGGATATAGGATGAAGCTGCGGACCTGGAATTAGCAGTAAAATGTCGAGACGGTGCTGTCCTACAAATTTGAGCAAAAGTTGACGGGACGATGGTGCCCGGCGTGCACATGGTCCTTCGAAAAATCCGCGAAACGAAGGGGGATTTGTTCGTCTCTGCACAAGGATTCCAGATCTTCAATTTCAGCTGCGTACCTGCAACCTACACACAGAAAAGTGAAGACGATTGGGGGGTTAGGGATTAGGGGTTTGCCCTTAGGTCAAACCCCGGTTTTGGAATTAACCAAGAAATGAGAAATGCTGTAAATGTAAATGTTTGTAATGTAAAACAAGTACTAGTACCTTGTTGTAAGGATGTTTGTATCCTTATATGTGAAGGTATAGATGTTGTTGTTTGTTGTATGTTGTATGTTGTAGCATGTGATCTCCTCTTCAATGGTTGAATCCTTGTCTTGAATGCAACACTTAGCCTTGAATGGAGACTTAGAATGATCAATTGCTTGAAGGAATGTTTGAATGCTTGAATGTTTGAGTATCGTTTCCATGCCCTTTTTTCTCATCCCAAAATGAGAGAGGAAAAGTAGTTTATATACTTGTCAATTAGGGTTGATAGACTGATTTTCCCGACCTTAGGCCGACCAAGAAATGTTATTTTCCAATTGCAAACATAAAGACCCGAAGCCCCATAGGAGACTGGGCCCAAAATAGGGCCAGGGACCAGGGCACTGGGCGCCATGGTCCTGGGGGACCAGGGCGCTGGGCGCTCTGGTCCCACCTCCCGGGACAGCAGGGTGCAAGGAGGGATCAGGCAGGGTGCTGGAAAAATGCAGTTTTTGATGTTGTGGACAAGTTTTGGGGTCTCCATTCAGGTTCAGTGTTGCGTCGCCATCGTGAAGACCCAAATGCGGTCGAAATTGCAAGTGTCGCAATTTTAGGATGCTACATTTTGCCCCCACTTTAGCGGGAGTATAAGTGTACGCTCATACTTCCGGTAAAGTATAAGGAAACAACATTGAAAAACTTTCACCACATCAAGGAGGCAAGATACACCCCCAGTGGACTAAGGATCTTACGACTTTGATTGACAAAGTAAAAGGGAAGATCACGAGGGAGAACCATGACTGTCAGTAGTAAGGTTCCCTTACTACGAGTCATGGAAGAAAGATATAAAAAATTTTCAAGGCAAAGCTAAATTTGCCAAGAAATTTTCAAGTATCTTGAAAAGATATGAATGGGATGTATGCCCCCCTACGTTAAAGCAATCGCACACGCCTCACCGGGGGTGATTGCTTTAAGGTAGTGATACATATAAGAAATGAGAAAGGAGCACGTTATCACAAGGATTTAGCCCCCAAGTGTGAGATAAGCCCAAGGATAATAGACACAAAACACAAAGCACAAGGTGACTTCGCTTTCCTCGGGGTCAGTATGCTGTATGATAATTCATGTATATCATATGTATGTATGCATAATTGTTCTTCATTCCCCAATCAAGGAAGGTCACCTAGAAGAAGGGAACACATGTGTCTTTTGAGTCAACATGAGAGAGACCAAAAGAGATCTCAATGTTTTGCATCGTCCTCAAGTAGACAACACTAAGGACAACAAATAGAAGAATGAGAATAACATATAGAAGAAGTAACAAAAGAGAGGAGGAGAGAATCTGCTATGCTAATGAAACTAGTCTAGCACGTCATCTACCCCCCGATCTTGCTGATCAATGTTTCGGGAAAGTAGGGAACACGCTAGAGGAGGAACATCCAACACAGCAGATGGAGCTATCACAAGATCCAAACAAGGGCTATGTTCATGTTCCAAGCCACGTTGTCCTTGTCTAGGAGCTAGGATAAGTGCTTTAGAAAATTCATTAGATAAATGGTTATCAATATCAACAAGTTCATATTCACTATCAGAAGCAAGAGAAGTAACATTTTCATCATGAATAACATTTTCATTTATATCATCATCAAGATTTATAAAAATAGGATCTTTAACTCGCACAGGATCAAGACCATCATGCATCTTATGTTTAGGAGATTTTGGCTCAATTTCCGGCTGAGGAGAAAATGGGATAATATTAGTTGAAGGTGTTTTTGGGGATTACAAAGTTTGAGCTCTAAGACGACGCTTTCGTCGGCGTTCTCGTGCAGAACGATTTCATCTAGTCTTAGTAGGAAGTTGAGAAGATTGAGGAGGAGGAATGTTCTCATCCTTATCACTTGGGTGTTTAGGTTGTGGTCTCTTAGGCTGAACAATAGGAGAAGTGGAAGGTCTCTTCTCTCCATAAGAGGAAGGAGGAGGAACTGTTCCATATAAGGGAGGAATACTCGGTTTAGGAAGGAGACCAAGTCCATCATGACGAGGAGGGATTGGTCTACTTTTAGGAAGTTTATTAGATATAGGCATAGTCACATCCATAGGGATGGGTTGGGAATCTTCTTGAGGAGAGACATTAGTTTTATCTTTCAAAGGAAGAACTTCCTTCTCAAGAATGATAGGAATGTCAAGTTTGGGTGTTCTAGGTTCACTTAGAGATAGGATCATATCTTTTTTCCACTTTTGATAAGATTTGAAAAGATGATCACTTCGCGGAGGAAGAGATTGGAATTGTTTAGGCCAAAAATAATCAATAGGAATGCTAGAAGTTCTTTCAGCTGGTTTAAAGAGACTATGATTGACAGTAACAACTTCACCATTATGGGGAAATTTCAAACACTTGTGAATAGGAGAAGCAATAGCTTTCATGGAAGATAGCCAAGGATAGCCTAGCTTCACATGAAATTGTTCGGATGATGGAATAATAGCAAAGTCCACATCAAGGGATTTGTTATGGACCTCAATAGGTAATGTAATAGAACCAATTGCAGGAGAAGAAAATGCATCAAATAGTTTCACAACCACATTTGTTTCATCATAGATCACTTGATTAAATTGCAAAGTAAAAAGAAATTCTTCAGTAATGACATTAACCATGCAAGAAGGATCAATAAGCACTCCACGACAAGGTGTATTTTTGACTTTTGCAACTATATATAAAGGACCATCAGGTGCCCTGATAGTTTCGCTAGAATCAAAGGTGATGGAAAGTTCTTTAGGGATTTTCTGCTACTCCACAAAGTTAATCACATTCGGAGTCATAGACACAAGATCATCAGGTGAGACAGAGGAATCAGTAGTATCAATCGCATTAGAGGTATGAGAAGGTAATGGATCAGTAAAAATCTGAAGATTTTGGTTAGGAGGAGCTACAGATGTGTTGCCTTTATCATTCACTCCAGAAACAGAAATAGTATTATTATCAATCAAATCTTGAATTTTACCCTTTAAAGCAAAAAATTTTTTAGTATCATGCCCAGGTTGACGACGAAATTGACAAAAAGATTTGTTATCAAAATAGGGTGAATTAATCTTTGCAGGATCTATTTGCCTTATAGGAGGAAGAGTAAGCACATTTTGTTCCAATAACTTATTCATAATACTATGCAATGATTCATTCAAAGGAGTAAACTTTCTTTCTTTCTTGAAAAACTTAGAAATAGGAGGCACACCTAATGCTGCATTCACATTGTTGTTGATGATGTTTTCATTGAATTTAATGGACTCTCTGTTCGGTTTAAACTTCCCAAATGGTTGTTGACTACTATCACCCTTATCACTCGGAGCCATAGGATGTGATTGTTCCATTTGACTCACAGTCAGTTGATAATTGTGAAGAGTTGCGCACAACTGTTGGAAAGAAGTAAACTCAGAAAACAAGAGTTTTTCTCTAATGTCTTTTTGTAAATTAGAAATGAAGATTCTTTGAATATCATTGTCAGGCACTGGAAAAGAAATTTGAGCATACAAATGTTTATATCTACCAATGAAATCAGTCACTTTTTCTTTAACACCATGTTTACAATGCATTAAATCGATCAAAGTAACTTTAGGACTTATATTGTTTTGAAATTGTTGAATGAAAGCATTTGCAAGTTGTTCAAAAGAAGTAATAGAATAGGAAGGCAACGAGCAATACCATTGTAGAGCTTTATCTCTTAATGTTCTAGTAAACAGTTTTGCAAGCAACCTTTGGTCATAAGTAAAATCAGTACATACTGTTTGAAAAGTCTTAACATGTGTTAGAGGATCACCCTTACCATTATAAAGCTCCAAATGCGGAATTTCAACATGTTTAGGGGGAATAGATCAGACAATGTCAAGAGAAAGTGGGCTCGCAACATCAAACATGGGCACACTAAACTTAGATTGATTCATAGAGGCAATTTGTTGCTGTAAAGAAGAGACAGTTTGTGCAAGATTGTTAATGGTCGCTTCAGTCGTAGAGTTCATATTAGATGTGTTAGATTGTGATGGAGGTGTTATGTTATTGAAAGAAGGTAGAGAGTAAGGTGATGGGACACTATGATAGTTAGTCATAGGAGATGATTGGACAGGAGGAACACTACAAGGAGGAATGGAAAACGAATTGCCCCCTTCTGTCATGTTCATTTGTGGTGATATAATAGGAACACTTATTGAAGGAATGAATGAAGCAGTCGGATTGAATGAAGGAAGAGGGTTGATTGAAGAAGAGGGATTGCCCCCATGACTAGTGATCATAGGAGGAATGTCTTGTATTGAAGTAGTCATTATGTTTGATGTAAAAGTAGGTATACTAGCAATAGAAGTCGTCAAAGGAATAGAATGATTGTCTTGAGTAGGAGGTTGTGTATAACCTAAGGTTTTGGCACAACTTTTCATAGGCATCACATTTGAATCCACAATGTGTGCAATACCACGCAAAATATCAATTCCATTCTTATCACTTTGAAGCATACGTTTTAGACCCTCAATCAAAGGAAGAGCTTGACTATCAGGGTATTCTTGAGACATCCATTGTCGAAAATCGTCAAATTGGTTATCCAATTTTGAAATTTGTTCTACAGAAACCTCATGGAGAGCTTCTTCATTATTAAGAGGATTAGAGGAATTACCCATGTCCTCGTTAAAAAGGCCATTCAAATTAGGTTCCATCTCCTCAGTAATTAAACCTTGGAAGGACTTAATTCTAAGGCTTCGTCTAACAGGAATAGTGTAAGTAGGACTTATTGTTGTAAAACTCATGCACTAAAGAAAGAGAGAAGATTTTGAATTTTAGAGGTAGCAAATTTCAGTAAAATCAACCAATCTTCTAGATTTAAGCTGTTAAATACAATTAGGACAATCTCCCAAAATTTCGGAAAAAATGTCCAGGACCGTGGCGCTCGGGGTGCACACGGTCCTCGCAACTTTTTTCAAAATTTGCAGGGATGAAAGTTATGATGATTTTACAGCTAACCTGAAAAAATTGAGTAATTTTACGATCTGTAGATAGGCCAAATTAAAGTTGCAATCTCAAAATTGAACCCTACCAAGATTGTCGAAAAATGCAAAATTTGGATTTTGAAAAAGAGAGGGAAACTGAAATTTTGAATTTTATGATTTTAGAGGGAATAGCAAAAGCAATGCAAGTTTTGAAATTTGAAAATTGACTCAATTTCACGCAAAATTCAATTTTGAAAGCGGAAATCAAAGTTGTTGTAATTAAGCACTTAATTTCAAAAGTCACAAATTGCAAAAATTTGAATAAATCACTGAAATTTCGAATGAATGATAACACACTTTTCAGATTTAGGACTGTAAGAAACACAATTTTGACACAAATTTCAATTTCAACAATTTTTGAATGATTAGAAGCCTCAATCCAAGCAATCGCTAGACCAACTTTGACTGTAATTTTGAAAGTGTTAGAATTGATGAAATCAGCCAAAATTTTGGATTTTAGCAGAAAAATACAGTAAGATCTAGCTCCCGAAATTTCAGAAAAAATGTTGGGGATGACGGCGCTCGAAGTGCACATGGTCCTCGCAACTTTTTTTCAAATTTTCAGGGATGAAAGATATTATGATTTTATTGCGGAATCCAAAGTTACAGCTGATTTGGAGATGTTTTGATCAGTGAAATTGTCGGACAAAGGTTGAATCAAGAGGGTTTCAAAAATTAGGGTTTTGACACTTAACCACTTAATTTTCAAAATTAAAGCACAAATATGAATTGATAATTTGTAATAGAAGACAGATCTGAAACAAGCATTAACAATTAAACATTTCACAAGTTTAATTACTTAAAAAGAAAATTTAGGGTTTTTATGCAATTAACCTCTAAAATTTTGCAAACGATCAAACATGGAAATATAATTAGGAAAGCAAAATTTTCAGATCTAACCATGAATAATTAGAAAGGATGTTCACGTCGGGTTCACCAAAATGTAAAGCAGAAAAATCAAACCCTAGCCGTTCTCCCCTCCCCAACTCCGAAGAGAGAGAAGGGAGAGTCACTAGGGTTGATGGTTTTCACTTAGGAGAGACTTTACATTCAAAAGAGGGGTTGAAACCCACAAGATCCAATCCCACGTAATGCAAGATTGGATTCTATATGAGTTTCAAGGGTTGTGATAGCAAGGATACCCTCTTTTGTAAAGAAATGTGGAAAGAATGATTAAGCTAGGAATGCATAGAAAGTGAGAAAGATTCGCTTATAAATTGAGTTAGGGATATAGGATGAAGCTGCGGACCTGGAATTAGTAGTAAAATGTCGAGACGGTGCTATCCTGCAAATTTGAGCAAAAGTTGACGGGACGATGGCGCCCGGCGTGCACACGGTCCTCCGAAAAATCTGCAAAACGAAGGGGGATTTGTTCGTCTCTGCACAAGGATTCCAGATCTTCAATTTCAGCCACGTACCTGCAACCTACACACAGAAAAGCGAAGACGATTGGGGGGTTAGGGATTAGGGGTTTGCCCTTAGGTCAAACCCCGGTTTTGGAATTAACCAAGAAATGAGAAATGCTGTAAATGTAAATGTTTGTAATGTAAAACAAGTACTAGTACCTTGTTGTAAGGATGTTTGTATCCTTATATGCGAAGGTATAGATGTTGTTGTTTGTTGTATGTTGTATGTTGTAGCATGTGATCTCCTCTTCAATGGTTGAATCCTTGTCTTGAATGCAACACTTAGCCTTGAATGGAGACTTAGAATGATCAATTGCTTGAAGGAATGTTTGAATGCTTGAATGTTTGAGTATCATTTCCACGCCCTTTTTTTCTCATCCCAAAATGAGAGAGGAAAAGTAGTTTATATACTTGTCAATTAGGGTTGATAGACTGATTTTCCCGACCTTAGGCCGACTAGGAAATGTTATTTTTCAATTGCAAACATAAAGACCCGAAGCCCCATAGGAGACCGGGCCCAAAATAGGGCCAGGGACCAGGGCGCTGGGCACTCTGGTCCCACCTCCCGGGACAGCAGGGTGCAAGGAGGGATCAGGCAGGGTGCTGGAAAAATGCAGTTTTTGATGTTGTGGACAAGTTTTGGGGTCTCCATTTAGGTTTAGTGTTGCGTCGCCATCGTGAAGACCCAAATGCGGTCAAAATTGCAAGTGTCGCAATTTTAGGACGCTACAATCTTGTACAACCAGGACATGTTTTTGCAGTTTTTGTACTGCAAGGGAATGAAGAGAGATCAAAATATTGGTTGGCACGATGTGTACAAGGAAAACATAAGCTAACACAACTAGTAACAGATGATGATGGGTTCACATATCCTACAAGTTTAGTTGTTGTTGTGGGAACTTGGTTGTAAACATACATGATTAGAAAGAATGACATACCTATATTTGAAGACTATGAGAGACACAAAAACATTCTCATGTATTCACACCTTATTATAGCTACAAATATCAAGTTGTTGAAGCATCAATCAAAACCAAAGACCAAAGAGCTATGGATAGTGACTACTGTTGATCATGAAGAAATACTGGATACTCTTAAGCAAATAGATGACCCTTTAGGCACACTTGAGTAGTAGGTCTTTAATGGTGTCCTATTTCTTTTATCATGTATTTTATTTCAAACAATGATCATAAAACCTTAATGTTCAAGTTTGTTACATGTATATTAGGGATGTGTTCAAAATGCAGGTCTATTGATGAACTTTTTTTTTGCAACACGGTTTTTGCATGCACATAGCGGGTACACTCGATATAATTCAAAGGGATGCATTTTGCAAAATGACTTATTATCATGCATTTGATGAGCATTACAATTTTTGATAATAGACAACACTATTTGACAATTTTTGATGATATAATTATCGCAAAACCTTTATGCTCATGCAGGTCTTTTTGATGATATACAACATTATCACATTATGATTTTTACGTCAACACAGTGAGTTCACTTGATATAATTAGAAGGGACGTTATTTTACAATATATAATACCACCTTTTCATTTATTATCATGCATTTCAGTTGAAGGGATTATCATAAAGCCTTTATGTTCATTCATGCATTTTATGTGTAGACTAACAATTCTTAAAAATACAGGTTCATGCTAGATCATTCATCGTTGACTAGTTTACTCTTGGTGATGGTACATATTCCTTGGGGTTATCAATATTTTGCTACTTTTTAAGTTTTCTTTTCAAGAACTACAAAAATTTACAGCCAAACACAACACCGTATGCTCTGTGTGCATTAATGAGATTAAATTTTGTGTGTAAACACTAAGTCCCTCACTTTGTCAATGTGATTAAATTTTGTAAACTTTCACACGCTATGTCAAGTGAATGTATTGCCATTCAGAAATGACAATATCTACCATCATCTTCAACCATGCAGAGAATGCAGTGAGAAGGGCTTTAATCAACATGCGTCTTTCTTCAAAGTTATGCTTGTAGACTTTGCAGAGAAACAGGTAAGTTTTGTAATTATACAATCTTGTACGTTTTAAAAATATTTCAAATGATCTATTTATAATTTGTTTCTTGTAGCACACTCATTTTGCATAAAAAGGTTGCTTATTTTGGTCTTCATTTATATGTAGGCATTGCTCTACATAATATTTTCTCTTAGGACATGAGGATGTCTGATGCAGATGAAGTGGGATGTTGTATTTGTATATGGATGTGAATTGATGCAACTTTGTTATGATGATATGCGATGTCCATGAGCAAACTTGTTTAGTTATATTGATGATATACAATGTATCTGTACATGAGTACATTGGTGTAGTTATATTGATAATGATGAAAAATCATATTTGTGTACTCGTTCATGGATGTCACATACAAGTGTAATGGTAATTATGTGTATACAATTGTTGGTGTAATTATTTAGTCATCTTGGATATAATTACACTATACTTAAGTTTACTTAGGTACATGCATAACATTATAGTTTGCATATGAGACACTTAGAGAGATGTGCTACATTGGGAGTGTGTATGTAGGAGAATTCGCACCTTTTATGGTGTGATCTTGTTGCTACTTTATCATATCCACTTATTATGGAGTGATAATTCCACCTTCGGTGGGTGATCCACTTCATGTGGAATATTTTTCTATTTCTCCTACCTACCCCTACCTAACCTTGCATCTCATTGAGCCACATGTCATCATTGTGTGCTCTCTTGTCTCTTAGCCTTGCCTTTATAAGTAGGCTCATCTACATTGTATGTAACAACAACAACTCTTGATGATCTAGTTGATCTCTTTTGCATCATTGACAGGAGTACAGTTTGTTCTTGTCACATTTTTGTTCCCTCTTATTTGTGCTTTCCATTGCCTCGAGATCTTGGAAAATTCTCACAACAATACATGGAAATATTGATGATCATTACATGTCTATAGTGTAATGCTTGTTTATCTATATTTTTTCATTGAATGAGTTTGACGATTTTTTCATCTATTGAAAAAATGTTGCCCTAATAAAACCGCAGGGAATCTCGAAAAACTGAGATATTCTTTTCTAGGGACCCCTGTCGTGGCCCCCTAGGTTCAAATGAATCATTCATAGGTGCCATAGATTTTGAGTTATGGCTCATCAAAGTTTGACAATTTTTAGCACTTAGGGCGCTTAAGGGGAGACACCGGTAGGGTATGACCTCGAGCGTTCGATTGAGTGGGGGGGGGAATAGGAGCATGCATAGGGTAAGAATGCCTAACTGGACATGTTAGAACTGATGGTTTGTAATTGCGATTAGCAAAATGAGAAATTGGCCACGCGACAACATTTGATTGAATGAGATTGACGATTTTTTCACCAACTGAAAAAATGCCACCCTAATTAAACCATAGGGAATATTGAAAAACCGAGATAGGCTTTTGTAGGGACCCCTCTCATGGCCTTGCAGGTTTAAACAAATCATTTGTAGGTGCCACTGATTTTGAGTTAGGGCCTATCAAAGTTTGACAATTTTTAGCATTTAGGGCGCTCAAGGGATGACGCCGGTAGGGTATGACCCCGACCGTTCGACCGAGTAAGGGGGGGGGGAAACTAGTAGTATGCATAGGGTAAGAATTCCTAATTGGACATGTCAGGACTAACGGTTCATGATCACGATGAGCAAAATGAGAAATTGGCCATGCAACAATATTTGATTGAATGAGACTAACGATTTTTTCACCAACTGAAAAATGCTGCCCTAATAAAACCATAGGGAATCTTGAAAAACCAAGATAGGATTTTGTAGGGACCCCTCTCATGGCCCCATAGGTTCAAATGGATTGTTTGTAGGTGCCATAGATTTCGAGTTAGGGCTTGTCAAAGTTTGACAATTTTTAGCACTTAGGGGGCTCAAGTGACGATGCCGGTAGGGTATGACCCCAAGCGTTCGACCGAGGGGGGGGGAATAGGAGCATGAATAGGGTAAGAATACCTAACTGGACATGTTAGAACCAATGATTCATGATCACGATGAGCAAAATGAGAAATTGGCCACGCGACAACATTTGATTGAATGACACTGATTGATTTTTTCATCAACTGGAAAAATGCTGCCCTAATAAAACCGTAGGGAATCTTGAAAAAATGAGATAGGATTTTATAGGAACCCCTCTCGTGGCCCTGTAGGTTCAAACAAATCATTTGCAGGTGCCATGGATTCCAAGTTAGGGCTTGTCAAAGTTTGACAATTTTTAGCACTTAGGGTGCTCAAGGGATGACGCTGGTAGGGTATGACCCCAAGCATTCAAACGAGGGGGGGGGGGGGAATAGGAGCATGCATAGGGTAAGAATGCCTAAATGGACATGTTAAAACTGATGGTTTGTGATCACGATGAGCAAAAAGAGAAATTGGCCATGTGATAACATTTGATTGAATGAGACTGATGATTTTTTCACCAACTGAAAAAATACTGCCCTAATAAAATCATAGGGAATTTTGAAAAACCAAGATAGGCTTTTCTAGGAACCCCTCTCATAGCCCTACAGGTTCAAATAGATCATTCACAGGTGCCATAGATTCTGAGTTAGGGCCCATCAAAGTTTGACAATTTTTAGCACTTAGGGCACTCAAGGGATGATGTCGGTAGGGTATGACCCCAAGCGTTCGACCAAGTTGGGGGGCAAAATAGGAGCATGCATAGGGTAAGAATGCCTAACTGAACATGTCAGAATGACAACATCTGATTTAATGAGATTGACTATTTTTTCACCAACTGAAAGAATGTTGGCCTAATAAAACCGTAGGGAATCTTGAAAAACCGAGATGAATCATTTCAACACATGAATTCCCCATTGAATTTTTTTACAACTTTTTAGCAATCTTGAGAAATTTTGCCAATATGAGTAACCTATGACTAGACATAACAAATATTGGTCTAGATGACCTTATTGCATAAAAAACGATTATATTTTACCTTATTTACATTGAGAATCCATCAAAACACTTGTCTTCCAAATTTGACCTCGTGGAGGCCTGATGAGCAAGGAGGTCATTAAATTTGGTGAAGTTGCCAAAGGCAACCAAATTTAACACTTACAATTTAGATGAAATGAATTATATATAATCTAAAGATTATACAAACAACACTTACGATGAAATGAAATGAATTATATTTTTCATTAAATAACCATTATTAATTGTTGACTCTTATTTTTACCTTAAACATGAACATCCTTATGGGAAATTTAGTGATGGGGGACCTATTGCGCAAAACTCACTAAATGACCTCTGGGTTTGAGAAACTGACTCTTCATATAATTGGGGAAGAAAAAGGGGAAAGAGAAAACTTTAAAGCAAATGATCTAAACTACTTAGGTGATATGCCAAAGCATTTCATAACAGTATTAATAGCATATAAAACCTAGAGATATGCGGTTTTAAAGTTCCTTCAACAATCTACATGCCTAGAATCGTTTGAGAGAATAATTCAACAAAAACTCATTTAACATAAAATCACATTTAACCATTCATCCAACAGATAACAAGTCTGAGAACATAGTTTAATCCGTAGACTCTCATAGCAAATATCATAGAAGTTATTGAACTTGAGAACGACACAGAAGTTAATATATTAAGATTCAAATAAAATCATCACAAAGGCCATAGGCACAATCTGATATGATTAGCATTCACCAAATTTCATTAACATAAAGACCTCTTAATGAGCCAAAGTTTTAGAAAAACTCTCTAAAAGTCTAAACCCTTTAAACAAGGAAAACATAGGCATAAATAGAGGCCCCGTCTCATAACTAATAGCTCACAGCATCAACAACATTCCAGCAACCGCTTCTGACAAGAAAACCCATCATGGCACACCGCAAGATCATACCCAGCAAAATCACCCCTAAAGTTGTTATTTCCACTATATTGTGGCGATCCCTGCACCTACCCAACAAGAAAATCGTGATGCAAATCACAACTTGATTCATGAACTATCACAAAGGACATGCGACAACTCAGGGGGGAACCAAAAACAAGTACAGAGAGAGTATCAGATCATGCAATGCAGAGACATCAAGTATCTTTAGCTTGACGCAATGGACAGTGGGGTCGAAAGGAGTGCAATGCCATAAAAACTCGAGACACACGGCAGCTCCGCATTCTCTCAACCCCGAACGAGAAAAGCAAGCGATCAAAGGCATCGCCGAGATGACACCTGGCTCGTGCATTTTGCATGGGAAGCATAGATGGAAAATCAAAAGGAACGAGTGCCACTCGATCAAAATGTCACCTATGAATGATCCCAAAATAATGTTAACATTTCTTGGTGACTAAATGGGGAATTCTACCTGCGGAATGCTAGAACCCAAAATTTCTGGTTCGGAGACTAGACTTCATGCTAGAATAGGGCGGAGTAGATCAAAGACTTGCTGCAATGGAAACCATTCATCCTCGAAGGGAAACACTTGCGCTTCTAGATTCTTGTGGTGTTGATCTAAACAAATTATCTCGTCGAATGGAAAGCTCGCTGGTTCATCATGAACTGGTTTGAAGAGTGTGTAGAGCTGGGCTAGGGGATGCAAGAGATGCTTGACCTCTTTTGTGGAAATAGGATTGTTCAGGCGTTGTAGGAAGGTCCTATCTTGCTGTAACTGCTCTACCTAGTTTAACACTTTCTCAATTCCTAACACAAAACCATCCACAGGAAATGGAGAAGGTAGACCCAGGGAAACAAACCTTTCAATGTGCTGCTTGATCTCTGGAACTGAAATCTATAAAGGTTCAAGTGATGCTGATACATGCATAATCACCCTGTGCTGGTTGATGAAGACATTAGTTTTCCTGATTAATTGCATGTGGTCTGTAATCCCTTTCTCCCTCAACTCTTCATCTTGAGCTGCATAAAACATCTGGATTAAATCCTGGGCTACGGGGAGCTTGGGACCAATAACAAGCATAGCGTTGTTAATGAGGGCACCCGCCTTAGCACAAAGAGATTGCGCTTCTCTGAGAAATCTCAGCATACATTGCAACAAAGGGATATACTACTGAATTCTTTCCCAATGGGAAACATATAACTCCACCATAATCAGAGAAAAATCTTGAGAGACCTCCATGGGGGGAGGAATACTTAACAACCATGAGACTTCCTTATCCTTTGTTGTTATCTCATGTTTAAGCCCCCCTACACTTGTCTTGTTCAAGGACCACTTGACTCTCTAGAGCAAGGATTCTAGCACATCCATCTTGCACAGTTTGTTGGAGTTGCAACATATGATCTCACTCTTGCCGCAACAAACTTTCCATATCCAGGAATTTCCTTTCGGCTTGTTCTAGGCTACCATTTTTTCCACACAACTCTATTTCAAACTTTTCTTTCTATTTCAAAAGCATGACCTGTGCATCACTCAATTGCCAAGTGTACTCTTCTTTTAGGCGGATCTCCTCACACAACTGTGCATGCATTTGGGTGGCATCTCTAGAAGCTACCTTTAGCTATTGAATATCTTTGTCCTTCTCCTGCAATTCTTTCAAGGCCATATTTCTTGTTGCCTCTTGGCCTTTAAATTAAGAACTCACATTGTTCAGGGTGGATTGAAACTTTCCTTTTTTAGAGTTAGCCTGTGTCAACAATCCTTGGAAGCAGTTGATTTCAACATTCCTAGCTTTGTCTTCTTTTCTCTATTGGTCCAGAGATTCTCGGAGGTTTGCATTCTCTGCTTGCATTTTCTCCAAACGATGACTCTTTTTGATGAAATTTGAAGACATAGCCTATGAAGTTTCTTCCATCATTTCAACCTTGTCAGATGCCATAGCATTCAGGAGGTTGACCCCGATAGCATGCAAAGTGTAATCGTTGGGTCTCATTTGGGCCTCTAGCTTGTCAACCTTGGGGAATATGGTCGCAAAGAAAAGATTATCCTTCTCCTCGCTCAAGTGTGTCTGGAAGTGCAGAAGGGCTGGCCTGGCACCATCTTTATCCTTTCTCTTACTGGTCTTACTAATACGTGCAGTCTTGGAATAGGTAACCTATTGTTGATAAGCATCTAGGTTGGCAATAGCTTAGCCTGCAAATGCTGCACCAGGAGGGATTACAACGGGGAATTGGGAAATAGGGCCACCAAAAGAGGTTTGAATAAGGTGTGCAAGCATGGTTAGAGAAAAAAATGGGACGAAAGGAGAGACTCCTAAAGAAAATGGATCAACAGATGCTGCTCTAACATTTGGGGGAGGAGTGGACTCTCCAAAACCAAGCCTATGGGAGACAATGGTTGCTTCAGGCATCTGCGAAGAAAATGCTGCAAGAATAAAATTGGGGGCAGGGAATGAAATGGAGACCTGCAAAAATGCTTCTTGAGGGTCAATCGGTGCCCCTGCGAGTGCTAATGTGAGGGCGGTGGGAATCTGGGTATGAATAGATACAAAATGGGGAGCAACAAAAGAAACAACTTGAGTAGAGGGAAAAGGAAAAGAAGGGCATACCTCAACCATGGAAGTCACCGGCTACTGAGGAACTAGGGGAACCTCTAGGGCTCGAGAAGATGAACCTTTCTTTGCATAAACTAGATATTGCTTCTTACTGGAAGGGGAGTTAGGCGCCTACTTCTCAGCTTGTCTCTTACCAGCTTGGGAATGGGGTCTTTGAACTGAACTAACAAGAGGAAGAAGAATATGAGGCTCAATCTCTTTCTCTTCTATTCTTATAACCTCTATGTCCCGCCACTGGGCCACCTTGGGGGATGAGTATCCATGTGGGGAGCCATCATCTATCTCTTCATTAGACTTGTTGTACTGGCGCCATTCAAACTCAAAACGCTCATCCAAAGGAGCATTCTCGATGTTAGCCCTGGGATGACTCACTTCTTGCTGGTAGATCTAGAAATCCTCCCTTTTTCCTAGGCCATGAATCTAGCGTCATTGCTTCCAGCATACTTCTGGGAATGGGTTTCATAGAATTATACTTTTGCATGATAGAGTAAAAAATCAACCACGAGGGTCATTTTAAAATAGGAAAATCATTGAGACCCACATAGAGATTTGGGTCATCCACTTGTGGGTTAGTGCGCCCTTCCCACAAGCTCCTTGGTTCATGGTTCATGTTTCACTGCATTCTTTCTTTTAGAAAGGCACCCATATGGGTTATAACTCCACATATCGTCAATCACTACTAAGCCAAGTTGCACCAGCTTAGATGTTAGGATATTTTCTGCAATGCTTCTCTGAATGAGAGTGATGGGGACAATAGCTTTGTGGTCCTTTGTAATGGAAGTTTTATGCTTCCTTGCCCCTATGGCTCTTTCTATTTTCACCAACTTCTGTGAAATTTTGAGGGTGAAGGTCCTTTCTGTGACATATGTAGGTAGGCGAAAGGGCTCTTTTGAGAAGCCATGCACTCAAATAAAGGAAAAATCACTACCTAAGAACCAGTCACAAGGAGGGCGCTCATTGTGCATCCAATTCATTTGAATTTGAGAAAAAATAGGCAAGAGGCTCCTCAAGGATTGAACCAAGGTCTCTAAGGATGGGAGCTAAGAAACAATTAGAAAATTGATAGGCATCATAAGAAGCCAACATAACGGGTGTCAAGGCCGATACTTGCATCTTGTTCCCTGACTCATCATAGGTAGCTAATCGCATGAATTGGCTAAAGAAAACATCATTTTGATGCAGGAAAAGGTGAACAGGGACTAAGGCAAATCTAAACTGTCAAAACTGCTAAAACTCAGTTAGCTGCTTTACCATTTCTCTGGCTATACAGACAGAGAAGTCAAAATGAAAAGACCCCTTCTTCTTCCGGCATTTGAACAAGAAGTCCATCATGGAAATAGTGATCTCCCAGTCATTGTCATGACTGCATAACCATGCAAGAGTGGAGGAAATATCCTTGAGGTCATCGTGTCTCAAGTCACTGTAAGACAAAGGGAGTCTTGGGAGTCTAACTGTCGGACTTCAATTTAGCGCACTATGACAGAAAGAGGCAACATCTCTCCTAGTGTTCCAATATTCTTCCATGGCAGTTTTGGTGAACACCTCCATCCCTTCAAAAATGGGACAACACATCATCTCCCTTATGGCCTCTGGAGTTGTCACCACTTTCAGGAAAGAGCCGTTAATTGAACAAGAGACGGGGTCGAACCCGTTAGCACATGCAACCACAAACTCTGGACAGTGTGGGACCACAAATTGAGGGGTGCCACTATTCCAGAAATTAGGCGCTATGGATTGCGGCTTTGTCCTATGATGAATCATCCCATTGTAGGCGTCCTCTCTGAGGTTCTTGGGTTGCTTATGAATCTCGGGCTCAATAACACTTTCTAGAGAATCGATCACCACAGTCGGGTTGTGGGTGGTCGTCTTAGATTTAGCTTTAGTTCTTGGATATTTTGGCTTTGGTGGAATGGTGTGAGAAGAATACAAGAGTTCACCAAAAACATCCACCCATAATCTTTCCTGAATAAAACCTGAGGGAGTTGCTTCTGCCTCCATCCTCTGCAAGAGAACTTTTCTCTGACACTTCTAAAGTTTTTGGGTGCTTTAGGTTGCAAATGAGAAATAAGATGGACACATGGTGACCTTCTTCTTTTAATGCACTGCATGACTAGATCTTCGTGAAAGAAGGTGTTTAATGACAAGAACCCATTTGCACATATGCCAATTCATTTTCCAGTCGTAATTACTTCTAAGAAGGATGAGTGCCGCCATCTATGTTTCCCAAGAGAAAACCTACTCATTCTGCCATTAATTGGAGCCATTTGAGACAATTTTCTTGTCTGGATGAATCTCCCCATAATGAAGAATATCAGCAGCCAACAAGGCTCACACAAGTTAAAATAGACCTGTGGGGATTATGGTTTAAATGCGATGTACCTATTCATACATGTGGCATCTGAGGACATCGCCTCTTTCATCAAGGTATAGGGCAGGACGTTTGCCACCTTCGAACCAAACTTCACCTACTCTGTTGGCATATGTGCAGAGCTTGATATTGTATGTTGTATGATGATATTGTATGTTGTCATTGATGTCAATATATTGAAGTAAGCAAACCGGTATATGTGAGAACCGGTATGATATTATGAACCGATATATGTGAAAAAGTGAAGTGGTATGTTGGAATGAGAACTGGTATATGGGAAGTTTTGTATTGGGGTTTCATTTGGCATGACTACCGGCTAGTAGTCTCAACTTAAGGGTTTCCGGTTGATGCATTCCAGGCTTGTGTGATTCAACCGATGACATCTTGTGATGAGTTAGCATTGTAATGAAGATCAGATAGTGTTGCCATGTTAGCCCTGTGTGCGTGAAGGATTTCCTAGAGGATCTTGCATGGAGATTGATCCTATCTACCTCGGGGATGTGCAAAGTCTCTGTAAATGGTGGAGAGCGCATGATGGGTTATCAACTTCCTGAAGCAACAAAGAATTAACATTGGAGAACGTCTTGAGATTTGTTCAAGACTGTTGTATTCAATGCAGTATGATTAACGGTCAGGATTGAACTGATTGAAGTGTTAAACCTAAAATGTTTAGGGTTTAGGGTTTATGCTGCCGACCTAACTGTTTCCTATTATGTCGATGATGTTTTTCATTTTGAAGTTGTTGGAAAATGTTATGTGTGTATCCAAGTGAAGAGATACTTGATTCTTGCCAAACCGGAGAAGTGTGTTGATACCTGCAGAGTGTGATTGCAGAAGCAAAGGAGCTAAAGTGGATCTGCCTTGGCATTGAATGCTGTTATTAGATCAATGTATTACCTGTTGACTTCTAACCATTTCAATAGTTGGAAAATCCCTTAACCGAGTAGCTTTAACAGGCTTCTATTTAAATCCTTTAACAAGGTGACTTAATTCAATGAGTTCTTCAAATCCTCTTGCGAGGTAACTTTTAACAGGGTTGTAAACCTTTAACTGGGTATTTAGCCATCCCTTAACTGGGTGATCCCTAGCAAGATCGGTTCCTAGCAGAACCTATTGTAAAGTCTTTAACTGGACTAGGCTTCTAACAGAGCGGACTTCAAAAGAGTTCAAAGAATAGCTTGTGGGTATTCATCCCCACCATGGTTTTTCCCAGTTGGGTTTCCACATGAAAAATCAGTGTGTCGTGTGTGATGCTTTTCATGTGATGCTTTAATATTGTCTATCAAGTGGTAAAGCATGTTGAACCGACAGTCATTATATTTCTGATGATAAATTACTTGTTTATGCATATGCATGAAGTGGAAATGAGATATTAGATTGTGTAAAGATCTAAGTGTTTACCAGTTTATGTCATTCATACTCTCACTGTGTTTTATTGGTAGTGCCCTGATTCAGACCGGTGTTACTGTTTACCAGCTAAGTGTAGTCTTTGTAGTCAAACTGGTTTAGGGAAAGTGTTTTTGCCTATACTGATTCACCCCCCCCTCTCAGTACCCATTTGGTACTAACTGTTCATCATTATTGATCAATTGGTATCAGAGCATCTTCTAGGTCCTTTGTGTTGTAAGCTTAATTTAAATAGAGATAACTTTAAGATATGGAAGGACATAATGAAGATCTACATTAGAAGCATGGGTGCTCAACATTGGAGCTATGTTGAGAATGCTTATGTTATTCCTACTGGTACTCTCATCGATGATACAAAAAGAGAGATTCAGGAGAATGGGCAAGTCATGGAAGCCCTAATCAACAGTCTATCTGACATTGAGTTTATTGATGTTTAGGATAAAGATAATCGCAAAGAAGTATGGGATGCTCTGGAGAATATCTATGGCTGTGATGAGCATGTGAAACAAGCTATGGAAGAGAGCCTTAGGGGAAAGTTTGACGACATGTAGATGGTTGAAGGAGAGACCATTCAACAATATGGAATAAGAATCGAAACTGTTGTTGGAGACATCAAGAGTTCAGGAGGTAAAATAGATGATTCCACTGTTGTTAGCAAAGTCTTGAGATCCTTATTACCAGTCTATGCAATAAGGGTTGCTGCAATTTAGGAGTTGAGGTCTATAGACAAGACAAAGGTATCCCTAGACTCCATCATTGCTAAGTTGACTGCATATGAGCTAAATAATTATGATGACAGTATTCAGAAGACTGAATCAACCTTTAGAGCATCTGCTACACCATCTAGAAAGGGAAAAGAAGCTAGTACTAGTTGTGAACCAAGACAAAGAAGAGAAATGGATGATGAGGAGATCCTGATGGAATTTGAAGCTCTTCTTGCCAAGAGACTTCCTAAGGGAACTGGTAAATACAGAGGTAAGCTCCCTTTGAAATGCTTTTCTTGCAATAGGATAGGACACATTGCTGTAAACTATCCTAATGGTGTTAATAAGGACAAAATGGAGAAGTTCAAGAAGTTCAAAGGAGGAAATAGGAGAAACTATTTCATAGCAGTTGATGAAGGTGTCACCGATGAGGAATTAGAAGATGAAGAAAGTGAAGACATTGTGTTTGTAGCAGTTAAGGAAGATGTGTCAGATAAGAAGGCTCTTGTCTCCTGCTTTGATAATTCCAATGAGTGGATTATTGATAGTGGTTGTTCTCACCACATGACTGGTGACTGGAGTAAGTTTCTATCTCTGGAAGAGTATGATGGTGGTGTGGTCTAATTTGGTAATGATGCACCATGTATGGTAAAAGGCAGAGGGTCCATCTCTCTAAATGGAAAAAGCAGTGCTGATAAGGTCTTAGGAACAACCTTTTGAGTGTTGCCCAGCTGAATGATAATGGACTCACTCTGGAATTCAAAGATGGAGTGTGCAAAATAAAAGGAAAGAGTGGTGAACTAATGGCCACCAGTATGCAGACCAAAGGTAACTTATTTCAGTTGAATGCAAATATCAGTACATGTCTAATGGCTAAGTTTGATGATAGTTGGATATGGCATAGGAGACTCTGCCATGTAAACTTTGATAATATTATGAAGGCCAGTAAGATCAAGGCAACTAGAGGATTACCTATGTTGAACAAACTGTAGAATCCTTTGTGCAGAGAGTGTCAACTGAGGAAAATGTCTTCCTCAACCTTCAAAGGTAAATCTTTCATTGCAGACAATTTACTTGATCTTGTGCATACTGATTTGTGTGGTCCTATGAAAACTAGGAGTATGCAGGGAGATAGGTACTTTATGATTCTCATTGAAGACTGCTCAAGAATGATGTGGGTCACATTCTTGAAAGATAAGTCTGAAGCTTTTGGAAAGTTCAAAGCTTTCAGAGCACTAGTCAAAAAGGAAAGTGGTAAGAGGATTAAGTGCCTAAGAACTGATCAAGGAGGAGAATTCACTTCCAGTGAATTCAACAATTACTATGAAGAGAATAGTATCAAGAGGCAATTGTCTGCCCCCCGGACTCCACAGTAGAATGGCCTAGCAGAGAGGAAAAACTAGACTGTAGTTAAAGCAGCCATAATGATGCTAATTCAAGGGAAGGTTGCTCACACCTTCTGGAGAGAAGCATTGAGCATTGCAGTCTACACTATGAACCGGGTACTCATCAAGAAAGGTAAGGATAAAACACCCTATGAGTATTGGATCGGTAAGACTCTTGTAGTAAGCTACTTTAGAGTGTTTGGTAGCAAATGTTATATCAAGAGGAGTGAACATCAAAGCAAGTTTGATGCAAAATGTGATGAGGGAATATTCCAATGATATTCCACCAAGAACAAAGCTCTCAAGTGTTTCAACAATAGGACTCAGAGAATTGTTGAAAGTATTAATGTCAGAGGATGAAACCTCTGAGAAACCTAAGGAAACCAACAGTGAGCAAGTAGTAGATGAACGGGTTGTAACCTTTTGGGAACCGGTTGCAAAATAGCCTAGTACCAGTAACAGTACTCCTACACCAGTAGATGCTGATGCTGATGAAGATGAGGATGAAGAAGAAAAGTAAGAGGAAATAGCTAAGATCATTCCTAGGTATGTAAAGCTGAATATTGATCCAAAGTAGATCATAGGAGATAAGGATGCAGGAATTCTTATAAGAAGAAAGGTCAGAGAAAATTCTTGCATGATTTCTGAATTTGAGCCTAAAACATTTAAAGAAGCACATAAAGATGAAGAGTGGATCAAGGCTATGGAAGAGGAACTTGATCAGATAGAAAAGAATGGTACATAGCCTTTGGTACCCAGACCTGAGCATACAAATGTCATTGGCACCAAATGGGTTTTCAGAAATAAGCTGAATGAAGATGGCATAGTGGTAAGAAAACAAAGCCAGATTGGTGTGTAAGGGATATGCTCAAGAAGAAGGAGAAGACTATGGAGAAACCTTTGCTCCAGTAGCTAGATTGGAAGGAGTTCATATGCTTCTTGCATATGTAGCCTTCAAGGGATTCAAAGTATATCAAATGGATGTAAAATCTGCATTTCTGAATTGAATACTTGAAGAGGAGGTGTATATAGAGCAACCAAATGGGTTTTCCCTATCAGAAGACATTGACTGTTGGCATTACAATAAATTGGGAGATTGTTGGCATTACAATAAGTTTGATGGTTGATGATATTGAGAAGGTTGTTGGAGATGAATGATATAATTGATAAAGGATGGTTACTATCTTAATATTATTATTTTGTCATTGATGTCAAACAATTGATTTTCTGATTCAGTATGATGTTGCCATATCTTAAAAAGTATGTTTTGATGAGTATAAAGATGTTAGTAAGTGACACAGAAATAATGTGAAAATGAAGGGGAGTAATAAGTTATTCAATGGGCAACTATTACTGAGTTAGATAGTGATGAGATTATGATGTTTTGATAGTTTTGATATCCTATATATATGTATTCAAAGACTGAACAAGAAGGGGAAAATATTTCATGTAATAGAACGAGTAAAGGTTTGATACTATTCTATTTTACCGAGCAAGGAGCTAGTCGATAAACTCCAAGGTTACCGATGACAGTTAATGAAAGAAAAAGTCATCGAGAAGAGAATGTCTACCGAGTAAAGTTCAGTATTAACCGAGTATCAACCGAGCAGTAACAGAATACATTAAATAAAGTGTATACATTATTTAATGAAGGATGCCAATGAGCTGGAGGTTTATTGAAGATAGGAATGTCATGCAAGAAGTTTGTTAAGGATCAATGACAATTAAAATTCAAGAGTAAGATCTACAACATAGATTGAACGGTCCTAACCGAGCACAAGTACCAAAAAAGGTATACAAGTTTCAAGGCAAGATAACATGTTTTTCAGATTGAAGGATACATTGAACCTAGTCAAGTTTGAAGATCTGATGGCTAATATTAATCATGGGAAATGTGATTAAGGAGATTAAGTGGTTGGGAATTGCTTATAAATAAAGTAATGTTGTTGAACAAGATAGGTAGGCAAACTGAAGCACAATGATGCTACAAAAGCGATTACCGAGTACAGAAGATTGAAGATCTGATTGAAGAACAGATTGAGAAGCCCAACAAGGAGAAAGATAAGTCTTATGACAAGATTATCTTGAGCACAATGAGCACATAGAATCTACTTTAACATTTTATATGTGAAGTTGTAGATATATTTTATTACTATTTGTAAGTGATAGGAAATCTCTTAACTGAGTGGAGTTAACAGTCTTATTTGTAAATCCTCTTGGAAGGTAACATTCTGAATGAGTGTTTGAAATCCTTTGACAAGGTCACTTCTAAAAAAGTGAAGATTCTAACAGATCTGATGGAAATCCCTTGACCAGGTCACATCTAGCAATGTGTATGTAATCTTTAACAAGATTTTCTTTTAATTGAGCATACTCTAGAAGAGTATATTTTCTTGTGGGTCCAAAATCCCACAGTGGTTTTTCCCTATTAGGGTTTGCACGTTAAATATGGTGTCAAATGTGATTTAATGTTTCATGTGTATCTGTTTATGAGTTTGAATGATTTACAGTCATAAGTTGAATATCAAGTAAATGATACCGAGGTTGAATCTAATTGGAGTAATTATTATTGAGGTTATCTGATTCACCCCCCCTCTCATCTAACTAACAATTGGTATCAGAGCTTAGACTCCAAAAGAAAAGTTTAAAGGTACTTGAGGCAAGATCCAAAGATGTATAAAAGGGTTGCACCAAAGTTGAACAAGTCAAGTTTCACCACATGGTAGAAAAGGATGAAGTTGCACTTATCAGGAATTGGAGAATATGCAACATATTATCTGGAGAATGATTACATTGCACCTAGCACCTACCCTATGACAATGGAAGGAATGAAGGCAAAGCAAGAAAACATTCAAGCAATGATAGAGATAACATCAGCTTTGACCGACTTAGAGTTTAATGACCTAGAAGGTTGTATTGATGCCGAAGCAATGTGGAATAAGCTCACATCTGTGTATGGTGGAAATGAACATGTTCAAAGAGAAAAAGCAGACAGTCTAAGAGGACAACTTGAATCCATTGGAATGAATGAAGGTGAGAACATAATCCAATATAGTACAAGGTTAAAGGAAACTGTCAATTAAATCAAAGGAACAAGAGGAACTATTGAAGAAAAGGATGTAACAAGTAAGTTGCTGAGAACACTTCTACCTACTTATGCCATTAGAGTCTCTGCAATTAATGAATTGAGGTCTTTACCAAACATGCTAGTCTCTTTGGATGCTACTATCGGTAAGCTACATGCTTTTGAGTTAAGTACTTTTGATAATAGTGTGTCTTCGGTAAACAAAGTTGAATCTGCATTGAGTTCTTTTCATCTCAGTGAATCTGAAGATTATAATGATAGAATGTCTAAGTATGCTGAAGGAAAACACAGTGGAGCAAGTGAGAGATTTCACAAAAACATGGAAGAAGTACACAAACTAAATGAGGAAATCAGAAAGCAAGAAGAGTTTAAAGCATGATATCCGAATTTCAACCGAGGATAGTAAAAGAGGCATTAAGAAATGAAGATTGGATAAATGCTATGAAAGAAGAGATTGATCAAATCAAGAAAAATGAAACATGGACACTGGTCCCAAGACCAAAAGAGAAAAATGTAATCGGTACAAAGTGGATTTTCAAGAATAAGCTAAATGAAAAAGGTGAGGTCATTCAGAATAAAGCAAGGCTAGTTTGCAAAGGTTATGCTCAAGAAGAAGGAATAGACTATGGAGAAACTTTTGCACCTGTGGCAAGACTTGAAGGAGTAAGAACATTGTTGGCATATGCTGCTTACAAAAATTTCAAGGTATATCAAATGGATGTTAAATCTGCATTTTTGAATGGTATACTAGAAGAAGAAGTCTATATTGAACAACCTGAATGATTTATTGAAGAGAAGAATAAAGATCAGGTATGTAAGTTGAACAAAGCTTTATACGGTCTAAAGCAAGCACCTAGAGCATGGTATGAAAGGTTGCACTCTTACTTATTAAAGATTGGATTTATAAGGACTAGTGAGAACAACAACATGTATATGAAGAATGATGAGAATGGAATACTGATGTCAGCCATATTTGTTGATGATATTATTTTTTGTGGAAATGATTCTTTATGTCAGAACTTTGGAAATGAAATGTGCAAAGAATTTGAGATGTCATTAATTGGTGAGATAAAGTATTTTATAGGTTTACAAATACTACAAATGAAAAATGGGATTTTAATTACTCAATCCAAGTATATAAAGGACATCTTGAAGAAATTTGGAATGGAGGATTCTAAAACTGTAAGTACTCCTATGACTACTAATTTTAAACTATCAAAGAATGATGAATCTGTATCTGTTGATGAGATAGATTAGCTATCTATGAGTGGAAAGTTGCAATATGTAGTTCACAGTAGGCCTGATATAGCACATGCAGTAGGTATAGCTACAAGATTTTTTGTAGATCCCAAAGAAACTCATATGACAACAGTCAAGAGAATTTTCAGATATTTGAGAGGCACTGAAGATTATGGTCTACTATATGAAAAGAGGAATGATTTTGACTTAAAAGTCTATACTGATGATGATTGGACAGGAAATATTGATGACAGGAAAAGGACAAGCGGTGGAGCTTTCTTTTTGGGAGAAAGACTAGTAAGTTGGCTTAGCAAGAAACAAGGATGCATTTCACAGTCAACATCTGAAGCTGAATATGTTGTTGTAGCATTGAATTGTACCAATATAGCATGGATCAAACAACTGTTGGAAGGAATGAATGAGATAGTTACCAGGCCAGTAACTATATTTTGCGATTATACAAGTGCTATTAACATTTCAAAGAATCTAGTAATGCACTCTAAGACAAAACATATCTCTATAAAGTATCATTATCTTAGAGAAGAAGTTCAAGAAAAAAATGTTGTGCTGGAATATGTTAGCACAAAGGAACAAATCGTAGACATCTTCACAAAGCCACTCCCAAGGGACACTTTTGAGTATCTCAGAAGTAAGTTAGGGGTCCTACCCCTATCTAGTACTCATTGACAAAGTTCGGTGACATCATCAATTCTATGACTCCAAAGAATACTATTTGTAAGTTGATGCTGATTTACACACTTTAGAAGGATGTCTAAAGTTGTGCAGGATATAGTGAATAAAGACAAGTTGCTTTGACCGAGATACATTTGTATATGTTTGAACTGCAAGGAAATTACTTCACACGGGGAGTAAGTATGGATCAGTCTTACTTTTGACATTGTTGTCAAAGGGGGAGATGATTGTTATAGCTCAAAGGGGAGAAGACTAATAACTGAAGATTACAAGACAATTTTATAGCTCAAGGATAACAGGAGAAGAATAACAACAATTTGAATCAATTGGAATAAATCAAGTTGGTATTGCCATCAATTGCAAAGGGGGAGATTGTTGGCATTACAATAAGTTGGGAGATTGTTGGCATTACAAGAAGTTTGATGGTTGATGATATTGAGAAGGTTGTTGGAGATGAATGATATAAATAATAAAGGATGATTACTGTTTTAATATTATTATTTTGTCATTGATGTCAAGCAATTGATTTTTTGATTCAGTATGATGTTGCCATATCTTAAAAAACATGTTTTGATGAGTATAAAGATGTCAGTAAGTGACACAGAAATAATGTGAAAATGAAGGGGAGTAATAAGTTATTCAATGGGCAACTATTACCGAGTTAGACAGTAATGAGATTATGATGTTTTGATTGTTTTGATATCCTATATATATGTATTCAAAGACTAAACAAGAAGGGGAAAAGATTTCATGTAATAGAACGATTAAAGGTTTGATACTATTCTATTTTACTGAGCAAGGAGCTAGTCGTTAAACTCCAAGGTTACTAATGTCGGTTAATGAAAGAAAAAGTCACCAAGAAGAGAATGTCTACCAAGTAAAGTTCAGTATTAACCGAGTATCAACTGAGCAGTAACATAATGCATTAAATAAAGTGTATACATTATTTAATGAAGGATGCCAATGAGCTGGAGGTTTATTGAAGATAGGAATGTCGTGCAAGAAGTTTGTTAATGATCAACGACAATTAAAATTCAAGAGTAAGATCTACATCACAGATTGAACGGTCCTAACCAAGCACAAGTACCAACAAAGGTATACAAGTTTCAAGGCAAGATAAAACATTTTTCAGATCGAAGGATACAATGAACCTAGTCAAGTTTGAAGATCTGATGGCTAAGATTAGTCATGGGAAATGTGATTAAGGAGATTAAGTAGTTGGGAATTACTTGTAAATAAAATAATGTTGTTGAACAAGATAGGTGGGCAAACTGAAGCACAGTGATGCTACAAAAGTAATTACCGAGTACAAAAGATTGAAGATCTGATTGAAGAATAGATTGAGAAGCCTAGCAAGGAGAAAGATAAGTCCTATGACAAGATTATCTTGAGCATAATGAGAACATAGAATCTTCTTTAACATTTTAGATGTGAAGTTGCAGATATATTTTATTACTGTTTGTAAGTGACAGAAAATCTCTTAACCGAGTGGACTTAACAGTCCTATTTGTAAATCCTCTTGGAAGGTAACATTCTGAATGAGTGTTTGAAATCCTTTGACAAGGTCACTTCTAACAAAGTGAAGAAGAGTATATTTTCTTGTGGGTCCAAAATCCCACAGTGGTTTTTCCCTATTAAGGTTTCCACGTTAAATATGGTCTCAAATGTGATTTAATGTTTCATGTTTATCTGTTTATGAGTTTGAATGATTTACAGTCATAAGTTGCATATCAAATAAATGCTACCGAGGTTGAATGTGATTAGAGTAATTATTATTGAGGTTATTTGATTCACCCCCGCCTCTCATCTAACTAACAATTGGTATCAAAGCTTGGACTCCGGAAGAAAAGTTTAAAGGCACTTGAGGCAAGATCCGAAGATGTATAAAAGGGATGCACCAAAGCTGAACAAGTCAAGTTTCACCACATGGTAGAAAAGGATAAAGCTGCACTTATCAGGAATTGGAGAATACGCAACATTTTATCTGGAGAATGATTACATTGCACCTAGCACCTACCCTATGACAATGGAAGAAATAAAGGCAAAGCAAGAACATATTCAAGCAATGATAGAGATAAGATCAGCTTTGACCAACACAAAGTTTAATAATCTAGAAGGTTGTAATGATGCCAAAGCAAATTGGAATAAGCTCACATTTGTGTATGGTGGAGATGAACATGTTGAAAGAGAAAAAGCAGGTAGTCTAAGAGGACAAATTAAATCCATGAGAATGAATGAAGGTGAGAACATAATCCAATATATTACAAGGTTAAAGGAAACTATCAATCAAATCGAAGGAGCAGGAGGAACTATTGAAGAAAAGGATGTAACAAGTAAGTTGTTGAGAACACTTCTACCTGCTTATGCCATTAGAGTCTTTGCAATTAATGAATTGGGGTCTGTACCAAACATGCTAGTCTCTTTGGATGCTACTATCGGTAAGCTACATGCTTATGAGTAAAGTAATTTTGATAACAGTGGGTCTTTGGTAAACAAAGTTGAATCTACATTGAGTTCTTTTCATCTCAGTGAATCTAAAGATTATAATGATAGAATGTCTAAGTATGCTGAACGAAATCATAGTGGAGCAAGTGAGAGATTTTTCAAAAACATGGAAGAAGTACACAAACTATATGAGGAAATTAGAAAGCAAGAAGAGTTTGAAGCATGATATCCGAATTTGAACAGAGGATAGTAAAAGAGGCATTAAGCAATGAAGATTGGATACATTCTATGAAAGAAGAGATTGATCAAATCAAGAAAAATGAAACATGGACACTAGTCCCAAGACCAAAAGAGAAAAATGTAATCGGTACAAAGTGGATTTTCAAGAATAAGCTAAATGAAAAAGGTGAGGTCATTCGGAATAAAGCAAGGCTAGTTTGCAAAGGTTATGCTCAAGAAGAAGGAATAGACTATGGAGAAACTTTTGCACCTATAGCAAAACTTGAAGGAGTAAGAACATTGTTGGCATATGCTTCTTACAAAAACTTCAAGGTATATCAAATGAATGTTAAATCTGCATTTTTGAATGGTATACTAGAAGAAGAAGTCTATATTGAACAACCTGAAGGATTTATTGAAGAGAAGAATAAAGATCAGGTATGTAAGTTGAACAAAGCTTTATATGGTCTAAAGCAAGCTCCTAGAGCATGGTATGAAAGGTTGCACTCTTACTTATTAAAGATTGGAATTATAAGGACTAGTGGGAACAACAACATGTATATGAAGAACGATGAGAATGGAATATTGATGTCAGCCATATTTGTTGATGATATTATTTTTTGTGGAAATGATTCTTTATGTAAGAACTTTGGAAATGAAATATGCAAAGAATTTGAGATGTCATTAATCGGTGAGATAAAGTATTTTATAGGTTTACAAATACTACAAATGAAAAATGGGATTTTCATTACTCAATCCAAGTATATAAAGGAAATCTTGAAGAAATTTGGGATAGAGGATTCTAAACCTATAAGTACTCCTATGACTACTAATTGTAAACTATCAAAGAATGATAAATCTACATCTGCTGATGTGACACATTACCGATCTATGATTGGAAAGTTGCAATATGTAGTTCACATCAGGCCTGATATAACACATGCAGTAGGTATAGCTACAAGATCTTCTACAGATCCCAAAGAAACTCATATGATAGTAGTCAAGAGAATTTTCAGATATTTGAGAGGCACTGAAGATTATGGTCTACTATATGAAAAGAGGAATGATTTTGACTTAAAAGTCTATACTGATGCTGATTGGGCAGGAAATATTGATGACAGGAAAAGCACAAGCAGTGAAGCTTTCTTTTTGGGAGAAAGACTAGTAAGTTGGCTTAGCAAGAAACAAGGATGCATTTCACAGTCAACAGCTGAAGCTGAAGATGACGCTGCAGCATTGAATTGTACCAATATAGCATGGATCAAACAATTGTTGGAAGGAATGAATGAGATAGTTGCCGGTCTAGTAACTATATTTTGTGATAATACAAGTGCTATTAACATTTCAAAGAATCCGGTAATGCACTCTAAGACAAAACATATCTCTATAAAGTATCATTATCTTAGAGAAGAAGTTCAAGAAAAGAATGTTGTGCTAGAATATGTCAGCACAAATGAACAAATCGCAGACATCTTCAAAAAGCCACTCCCAAGGGACACTTTTGAGTATCTCAGAAGTAAGTTAGGCGTCCTACCCCTATCTAGCACTCACTGACAGAGCTCAGTGACAACATCAATTCTATGACTCCAAAGAATACTATTTGTAAGTTGATGTTGATTTACACACTTTAGAAGGATGTCTAAAGTTGTGCAGGATATAGTGAATAAAGACAAGTTTCTTTGACCGAGATACATTTGTATATGTTTGAACTGCAAGGAAATTACTTCACAGGGGGAGTAAGTATGGATTAGTCTTACTTTTGGCATTGATGTCAAAGGGGGAGATGATTGTTATAGCTCAAAGGGGAGAAGACTAATAACAGAAGATTACAAGACAATTTTACAGCTCAAGGATAACAGGAGAAGAATAACAATAGTTTGAATCAATTGGAATAAATCAAGTTGGTATTGCCATCAATGCCAAAGGGGGAGATTGTTGGCATTACAATAAGTTGGGAGATTGTTGGCATTACAAGAAGTTTGATGGTTGATGATATTGAGAAGGTTGTTGGAGATGAATGATATAATTGATAAAGGATTATTATTGTTTTAATATTATTATTTTGTCATTGATGTCAAGCAATTGATTTTTTGATTCAGTATGATGTTGCCATTTCTTAAAAAGTATGTTTTGATGAGTATAAAGATGTCAGTAAGTGACATAGAAAGAATGTGAAAATGAAGGGGAGTAATAAGTTATTCAATGGGCAACTATTACCAAGTTAGATAGTGATGAGATTATGATGTTTTGATTGTTTTGATATCCTATATATATGTATTCAAAGATTGAACAAGAAGGGGAAAAGATTTCATGTAATAGAATGAGTAAAGGTTTGATACTATTCTATTTTACTGAGCAAGGAGCTAGTCGATAAACTTGAAGGTTACAGATGTCGGTTAATGAAAGAAAAAGTCACTAAGAAGAGAATGTCTACCGCTCGAGTAAAGTTTAGTATTAATTGAGTATCAACCGATCAGTAACATAATGCATTAAATAAAGTGTATACATTATTTAATGAAGGATGCCAATGAGCTGGAGGTTTATTGAAGATAGGAATGTAATGCAAGAAGTTTGTTAAGGATCAACGGCAATTAAAATTCAAGAGTAAGATCTACAGCATAGATTGAATGGTCCTAACCAAGCACAAGTACGAAAAAAGGTATACAAGTTTCAAGGAAAGATAAACAAATTTTCAAATCGAAGGATACAATGAACCTAGTCAAGTTTGAAGATCTGATGGCTAATATTAATCATGGAAAATTTGATTAAGTAGATTAAGCGGTTGGGAATTGCTTATAAATAAAGTAATGTTGTTGAACAAGATAGGCAAGCAAACTGAAGCACAATGATGCTACAAAAGTGATTACCGAGTATAGAAGATTGAAGATCTGATTGAAGAACAGATTGAGAAGCCCAACAAGGAGAAAGATAAGTCTTCTGACAAGATTATCTTGAGCACAATGAGCACATAGAATCTTCTTTAACATTTTATATGTGAAGTTGCATATATATTTTATTACTGTTTGTAAGTGATAGGAAATCTCTTAACCGAGTGGAGTTAACAGTCTTACTTGTAAATCCTCTTGGAAGGTAACATTCTGAATTATTGTTTGAAATCCTTTGACAAGGTCACTTCTAACAAAGTGAAGATTCTAACAGATCTGAGGGAAATCCCTTGACCGGGTCACATCTAGCAATGTGTATGTAATCTTTAACAAGATTTGCTTTTAACCGAGCATACTTTAGAAGAGTATATTTTCTTGTGGGTCCGAAATTCCACAGTGGTTTTTCCCTATTAGGGTTTCCACATTAAATATGGTGTCAAATGTGATGTAATGTTTTATGTTTATCTGTTTATGAGTTTGAATGATTTACAGTCATAAGTTGCATATCAAGTAAATGCTACCGAGGATGAATCTGATTAGAGTAATTATTATTGAGGTTATCTGATTCACCCCCCTCTCATCTAACTAACAATTGGTATCAAAGCTTGGACTCCAGAAGAAAAGTTTAAAGGTACTTGAGGCAAGATCCGAAGATGTATAAAAGGGATGCACCAAAACTGAACAAGTCAAGTTTCACCACATGGCAGAAAAGGATGAAACTACACTTATCAGGAATTGGAGAATATGCAACATATTATCTGGAGAATGATTACATTGCACCTAGCACCTACCCTATGACAATGGAAGAAATAAAGGCAAAGAAATAACACATTCAAGCAATGATAGAGATAACATTAGCTTTGATCGACTCAGAGTTTAATGATCTAGAAGGTTGTAATGATGCCAAAGCAATGTGGAATAAGCTCACATCTGTGTATGGTGGAGATGAACATGTTCAAAGTGCAAAAGCAGACAGTCTAAGAGGACAACTTGAATCTATGAGAATGAATGAAGGTGAGAACATAATCCAATACAGTACAAGGTTAAAGGAAACTGTCAATCAAATCAAAGGAGCAGGAGGAACTATTGAAGAAAAGGATGTAACAAGTAAGTTGCTGAGAACACTTCTACTTGCTTATGCCATTAGAGTCTCTGCAATTAATGAATTGAGGTCTGTACCAAACATGCTAGTCTCTTTGGATGCTACTATTGGTAAGCTACATGCTTTTGAGTTCAATAATTTTGATAATATTGGGTCTTCGGTAATTAAAGTTGAAGCTACATTCAGTTCTTTTCATCTCATTGAATCTGAAGATTATAATGATAGAATGTCTAAGTATGCTGAAGGAAATCATAGTGGAGGAAGTGAGAGATTTCGCAAAAGCATGGAAGAAGTACACAAACTATCTAAGAAAATCAAAAAGCAAGAAGAGTTTGAAGCATGATATCTGAATTTGAACCGAGGATAGTTAAAGAGGCATTAAGCAATGAAGATTGGATAAATGCTATGAAAGAAGAGATTGATCAAATCAAGAAAAATGAAACATGGACACTGGTCCCAAGACCAAAAGAGAAAAATGTAATCGGTACAAAGTGGATTTTCAAGAATAAGCTTAATGAAAAAGGTGAGGTCATTCGGAATAAAGCAAACAGGAAAAGGTGAATTACCTGTTGACTTCTAACCATTTCAGTAGTTGGAAAATCCCTTAACCAGGTAGCTTTAATGGGCTTCTGTGTAAATCCTTTAACAGGGTGAAACAATTCAATGAGTTCTTCAAATCCTCTTGCGAGGTAACCTTTAATAGGGTTGCAAACCTTTAACCAGGTATTTAGCCATCCCTTAACCGGGTGATCCCTAGCAGGATTGGTTCCTATCAGAACCTATTGTAAAGTCTTTAACCGGACTAGGCTCTTAACAAATTGGACTTCAAATGAGTTCAAAGAACAACTTGTGGGTATTCATCCCCACCGTGGTTTTTCCCAGTTGGATTTCCATGTGAAAAATCAGTGTGTCATGTGTGATGCTTTTCATGTGATGCTTTAATATTGTCTGTCAAGTGGTAAAGCATGTTAAATCGGCAGTCATTATATTTCTGATGATAAATTACTTGTTTATGCATATGGGTGAAGTGGAAATGAGATATTAGATTGTGTAGAGATCTAAGTGTTTACTGGTTTATGTCATTCATACTCTCACTATGTTTTACCGGTAGTGCCCTGATTGAGACCGGTGTTACTGTTTACCAGCTAAGTGCAGTCTTTGTAGTCAAATTGGTTTAGGGAAAGTGTTTTTGCCTGTATTGATTCATCCCCCCTCTCAGTATCGGTTTGGTTCTAACTATTCATCATTATTCATCATACTTGTGCGAATTAATGAGGGATGACAAATGCGTTAGAAATTGGGAGCACTGGCCTTTTACTTCAATTGTCACCTGGAGCTAAGAATTCATTATAAATATGTCTTTTTAGACATTCCTTTACACAGTATCAAGCTTCAATGATGGAGTTTGTTGAGAAAATGGATACCCCCATTAGGCTGATCTGCAGTAAGGCTCAGTTCGCTTTCCTAGGAAATATTTTAGACCAGAGGCTACAAAGGATGACACGATGCAAGAATACCTTGATAATCGTTGCCATGAAATGGGTGCTCAGTGAGGATTTTATCGACGACATGGACAAATACCATGTAAAAATGAACATCTGTTCACGTTTTGTAGCTTTGTTGCTATATTCTGGGATGATTGGGCTTCTGACTTCAGAGCTTACTAAAGCGCTCTTCTCTCGAGATTATCTAGGGGGTTTGGAAGATGTTGTGGCATACCACATCCCTTTCAGAGGCCTACCTCTAGCCTTAGATTTGCGGTGTTTCATCACTTTTGGTGAGGAAGTGACCTGGCACCTGCTTATCAGTGGTTTGAAAACCATGTTGCTATCATCTAATCACTTTCGAGTGGAGCTTGCTATAGAGTTCCTCCTCTGGGTCCATATGATAGTGCCTATTCCGATTGGCACTGAATGGTACACTGATTTCAGGGAGTACATATTTCCTTGGGTCCTGACATCGCATGTCCAATCCAAGCTGGTTCTTGTGTCAATAGCTCGGGAGCTTGGCGACGTTTCTGGCCATGAGTGGTCGAAGGGGGAAGATGCTGAAGATGATGCTGATGACTCTGATTTTCAGATGGATGATGATTAATATGAATAGGATCCTTGAGTTAGCACCATCCTATCTTTAGAAAGCTTCGTCTCGCTTCTTTTCTCTTAAAAATTAGGCCACAGGCCTTCTGATGAGTTGTAACAAATACCCATAATATAATGATTTTCTTTTTGCTTGGTCATGGCGTATCTTGTGATTTCATTTTACTTCAGAAATGCATGAGGAAATAGAAATAAATAAATAAGGCACACAAAGAAACATTATTTACATTATGTACATATAGAAAAAAACTACTAATGGAAAGGCTTAAGGTGGAACTCGTTAATCGAGATTCCAAGAGAAACTCCCTACATATCTTTGAGATCAAAAGCATTCAAACCTTTGCAATTTATAATGGGGAAGGGCCCCCCCAAAAAACCATGAAATTTGGCATGTTGACTGAGCTTGTTTGCCCTCTCATTGTATTTCAAAACAAGGTCACCTTGTTTGAAACTTGGGTTAGAACTTTTCTTTTTATCAAACCATCTTTTGATGGTTTACTGGCAGTTTTGAAGGGACAAAAAAGTTGCTTCCCTCGCTTCCTCTAGTTCCATAATTTATGCTAGTCTCACTTCCATGGGACCATTTTCCACCACCTTGATAGATCTGAGTAATTGTAAGGTGGGGATCTCCAAAGATACAGGGAATAATGCATCCTTGTCATAGAACAACTTATATGGAGAATTCTTTAGGACCTGCTTGGGTGTTATCCAGTCTGCCCATAATGCACTTCTTAAGTAGTGATGCCACTCACATTTATGTTCAAAGCCCATCCTTTTAATGAGCCTTATGAGGTTCTTGTTAGTAGACTCAGCTAGGCCATTTCCCCGTGGACAATAGTCTGAGGAGGTCTTCAGTTAGATTCCTCTATCAAGAGAAAACTAGGTGACCTGGGGGCCTACAAATGCTCGTGCATTATCCGATATTATGGTCTTTGGCAGACCATATCGACACACCAAGTCTTCCAGAAGTGTTAATATCTCAACTTCTGATGAATTCCTCAGGGGGACAACCTCAGACCATCTGGTGAAGTAGTCAGTCGTAACTAAGATCCACTTGTGTTTGGCTAAGCTTGGGGGGTTGATCATCCCTATGAAATCAAGGCCCCACTGAGCGAAGGGCTCTTCCACCATTATGGGCCTGAGTGGCATAGCCACCTTTCTAGTCTTACCACTGTAGTACTAGCATTCTTTGCACTCTCTTACCAGAGTGCACATTTTTAAACATGGAGGGCTATAAATACCCAACGCGAGTGATCTTAATGATGGTGGTTTCACTGAATAGTGGCCTCCAGATAGACCATGATAGAATTTGTGTAGAATCTTACTGGCTTGGTCTTTGTCCACGTAGCTAAGCAAAAATCCATCAAAATTTCTTTTAAACAACACTCCTTCGACCAGATGGAAACCACTATTTTGCATCCTGTAGAATCTCCTCTTTTCAGGAGGGAGACCTTCTGAAAAAATCCCAGTCCTCATAAAATGTTTCCAAGCCTCCACCCAACATGCCTCTGTTGAATTGGAGGTAACTATTACAACTTCCCCTGTATCAACCTTAGCTTCTTGGGGTTCAATCTCCTGGGCTATGTACTCACACAAACCTTTGTCGCGGATTACCTTAGTGGCCTGACATCAATGTCATATTCCAGGATTTTGGTGATCCAGTTCACCCTCTTCTCTGTAATGTCGCCTTCCATTATATATTCCTTGACTGAAGGGTGAGCAACATATACAGTAGTTTTATTATAGGCGATAAAATGCCTGAACTTTTTAAGCCCCTTGACAATGGCTAAAGATTTCTTTTCAACAAAAGTGTACTTAGCCTCATATTCCTTTAGAGTTTTGGAATAGAAAGCTATGGGGTGTTCACTTCTTTTGTCTGCATCCTTTTGGGTCAGAACCACAACAATGTTGTAGTTACTAGAGAAAACATACATTATAAAGTGCTTAGACATATCCAGGTTGGAGAGCATGGGAGTTGAAGAAATGAAATCTTTGATCTTCTCAAAAGCCTCTTTAGCTTCAGGGGTCCATTTAAAATGTGTCTCTTTCTTAAGCATTAGAGTGATGGGCCTTACCATCCCAACAAAGTCTGAGATAAAGTGGCTAACAAAGTTAACCTTGCCTAGGAAGGACTGAATGCCCTTTTTGTTGGCGGGAAGAGGAAGCTCCTTTATATATTTCACTTGATCAGGATCGATGGATACTCCTTCCTTTGACACTACATGCCCTAGTAATTTTCCTTGTGGAACCTCAAAGATGTATTTCTTTGGGTTTAATGAGATGCCAAATTCCAAGCACTTTTGGAACACCAGTTCAAGATGGTCGAAGTGATCTTCTTTGTGTTTTTAAAACACGGTCAAGTAATCCAAAATATATGAGGATTATTTTCTTAATGAGCTCCCTAAAATCCAAATCCATAGCTTTCTGAAAAGTTGCACCGGTGTTTCACAACCCAAAAGGCATCTTCTGGTAAGCAAATGTTCCCCATTTGGTCGTAAAGGTTGTCTTATGTTGATCTTCTGGCTTCACCAACACCTAGTTATAACCTGAGAATCCATCCAACATCAAGAACATCTCTGACCCTGCCACCGTACTCAACAACTACTCCATTGGTGGCAATGGATAATGGTCCTTTAGAGATGCTTGGTTGAGATCCCGAAAGTCTACACAAAGCTGGAAATCTCCATTTTTCTTCTTGACTGGCATTGAATTAGATACCCACGTACTATGCTTGATGGGATAGACAATTTTTGATTCTATCAACTTCTTAAATTCCTATCCATAAGGGACTCAATCTTGGGATTGATAGGTCTCTTTTTCTGTCGGACCGACTTGGCCCCATCATCAAGCTCAATAGTGTGCTGAATGATGCTAGAATTGCAGCCTTTCAAATATTCATATCACCATGCTAGCACACCCATATATTCATCACAATATCAGGCCAATCTCTCTCTGTCTTTTGAGGGAACTTCCTTCCCGACTCTGAGTATTCTCCCATTCCCTAATGACATTTTGGCATAATCACTCTTATCAGCTGTAAGTTTTCATTTGTCATTCTTAACATCATCATGGTCAAATAAATTTTCTAGGGTGATCAATCCATTTGGGAGCTTGTTGGGTCTCAGTTGAATGATCTGATCTCTATAAGCTTCCTTTACTTTAGGCTGCAATTGATCAGAAAAATCTCCTGAGTTTTGAATGAACAAAACGATTTGCTCGTCGCTCTCAAAAACTTGCGAGTGGGTATTATTATCAGGAATAGTTGGTCAAAGGATCACACTAATTGCTTGGGGATTGATGAGCAAGTCCACAACGGGATTGAATTATGATCCAATAGTGGCCATCCGATTAGCGGATGCATTTGTCTTTTGAGGAATCCTTTGGATGTTGAAAGCATCAAAGCTTTCGATTAGATCCCATGTCCTATGGTGATAGGATCTCATCCAGACGTGTTTGGCATTGGAGATTCCTCAGACCTGATGTACTATTAGCTCAAAGTCGCCCAAAACTTTCAACTGCTTTATACCCAACCTTTCTGCCAAGCTTAGGCCTTGAATCAACCCTTCATATTCTGCTTCATTATTAGAACAAGCAAACTGCAAGCAAAAAGACTTTAGAATCTGTTCACCCGAAGGTGAAGTAAGGCAAAACCTAGCACCTGAACCTACTTTGCATCTTGCACCATTAAAGTGCAAGGTCTAGAACACAGAAGACAAATTTTCTTGGGTCAAGAGGTCTTTAAATAGTTTTTGGATAACTTGACTTTCATAAAAAATGCAGTAAGTACCAAGACCTGTGGCATGGTAGTTGGAGTATGGATCAGAATCAATGAATTCATTGAGAAAAACCTCCTATTCTAGTGGGATGTCTCTAGTTATCTCTTCATCTTCAAGAAACTCTACGATCTTTCTCTTATTATTAGAGATGGAGGTATGAGTGGGCTCAAAATTGAGCATGGGCTGATTTGCTACATGTTAGGTGTGAAGGGGTTCTGAAAGGATTTTGAGTTTGGCACCACACTGAGTACAAAGGATAAGGTGAGACCAGTCTAAGGATAAATAACCTCCTATTTTGGTGGTGAAGTCCTGAGAAAGGCAAATGCCAAAAATGGGGGGAATGACAATAATTACCACCTCTTGAGGCATGGTGACACTAGGACACACTAACAACATTAGCAGAAGGTTCTTGATAAGACCCATGGTTTGAACCTTATTCCCGTTTAGTTGCATAACACCCTGATTTAAAGGTTTTTATTTGATATTCAAAACCTTAGTAATTTTCTTAGGAATGATGGTAGTGCTAACACTAGAGTCTATCATGGAATTGTGTAAGAGCTTGTCCCCTACTATTAGGGTCAAATAGAAAGGATTGGGCTTAGGCTTACCCCTTGCTTGGGATTTCAGAGGTATGACCTCATTCCTCAACACCGTCGGTGAGTGCAATCTATTTGTGGGAGGCTGAAATCTTTCTTCGCTGACCTGCAGAGAAGTAGTAGCATTTCCATCGGGGGGTTTACCCACCTCTGACAAAGCTTCTTTCAAATGATTCTTCTGCTCCGGGATACTAAGGAGATCCCATAAAGAAATGTTGGTTGGGGCTTTCCTCAACTTCTCCACCACATCTAATACTGATGACACTGATGTCTTTGTCTCTCTTGGCTTATAGGAGATAAATTCCTTCCTTGGATACGTAACAGTGACTACGGATTGTTGAGGAAATTTATCCACAAAGAATCTCCCTTGCGTGCCTACATTCTCTTCCGTAAAGCACCTCTTCGACTGGAGGTTGTAATCTAATTGCACTTGAGGAGACCCTAAGCTTGTTGAGGCTACACCATTGGTCAACATGACATCTTTGTCTTCCATCTAGGAGAATAGTGCATGGTTCGAAGCTATCTTCATTTTCTGCTCCATTGACATGCCATGCATCTGTGCAATGAAAGACACATTGTCGATGCCAGGGGGTGTGTAAGCCGAATCATCTAAAACCATGGCTTGGCTACGTTGATCAACAACCTTTTGTTGTAAATTTCCTCTTGGGCAATTCCTTGGGATGTGGGTGTTGTTGCACGAAAAACACCAAGAATTGGCATCATCCGCTAGATTATTTTGTCCCAGTGTCAACTCTTTACCAGTATTAGGGTAGATAGTTTGCAAAGGATTGGGTATCAGAACTATCTGGCCATTAGAATAGCTTGGGGAAGTTCAGCTATTTACATATTGGTTTTGTTGATAAGCAGGCCCATTCCCTTAAAATTCTGTTGGAAAGGGGGTCTAGCTGGTGGGATTTGGGACCTTTTTCAAATTGATAATTTCATTCGAGAAAGATCTCAGTTAATTTTTCATATCACTGACCTCTACAGCCAAGGATGAGGGAGGAGATTGACTTGCTTGTTGGAGGTCAGGATACACGTACATGGATTGGGAAGTGGATGGGCTAGGCACAACTAGTTCTGGGAATTGATTTGATAGCTTTGGAAAGACCGACATGACCAGTCATGGCACAAACTTCCCAAAATTGATTAGATTATTTTCTACAAAGACTACCAAATCAAATGCTTGTGGGAGGGTATTGCCTCCTAGAGATTGAATCATCACTGATATGTCTCAGTTAAAGGCCTTCAGATAGAAAACAAAAGCCATGTCAGCAGGGGGATGGGTGGACAATGGTATTCTTTGCCAAGTCCTCTGAAATTTTAAATTGAATTATTTTACCGCTTCTTGAGGGTCTCTCTTTATAGTAATCAATTGATGCATCAAGGATGACCTATCAGTCTTGTCGGAGAATCTCTGAAAAAAGCGGTCACCCAGCTGATCCTAATTGACCATAGAACTTGGACCAAGGGATATGTACCAGTCTAGAGCTCTCCCTTTGAATGATGCTACAAGCAATCTTAAAGCTACATTTTTTTTAGTGATATTATGGACCATGCAGATATTGGCTACATCTTGCAGGTGCTCCCCTAGGTTTTGGGATATTCTCCAGTGAATTTAGGGTCAGCTTTCAGTGCGACAGAGGGAATCGGTCCCCATACTATAGGTAGGACTGGAGGAATGAGAGGGCCTCCATTATTCCATGTCACAAAATTTATAGGAAGAATCTAAGCCATTATTATTATAGTAACAACTGCATGGAGGATAGGTGAGTTCTGGGAAGAGGAGGCGACATGCTGATGGACGTTTACTAGGGTTGAAATAAGCAAACTAGGATTCAAAGTTGTCTGAATCTTGGTAACAAGTTTGTGGCTCATAAACTAGCTTAATCTTATTCAAAGTTTGGGTCCCACCAGGCATGCCAGAAAAAGAACTGTTGACTCTTAATTTTACCTTAAATGTGAATAGGCTTATGGGAAATTCAGTGATGGGGACCTATTGCACGAAAATCACTTAATGACCTTCGGGTTTGAGAAGTCGACTCTTCATATAATTGGGGGAGAAAAAGGGGAAAGATAAAACTTTAAAGAAAATGATCTACACTACTTAGGTGATATGGCAAACCATTTCAGGACAGTATTAATATCATATAAAACTTGAGATATGCAGTTTTAAAGCTCATTCAACAATCTACATGCCCAGAACCATTTGAGAGAATAATTCATCAAAAAATCATTTAACATAAAATGACATTTAACCATTCATCCAATAGATAACAAGTCTCAGAACATAGTTTAATTTGTAGAGTCTCACAACAAATATCATAGAAGTTATTGATATTGAAAACTGCACAAAATCTAATATATTAAGCTTCAAATAAAATCATCACAAAGGTCATAGGCACAATTTGATATGATTATCATTCACCAAATTTCATTAAAATAAAGGCCTCTTAATGAGCCAAAGTTTTAGAAAAACTCTCTAAAAGTCTGAACCCTCTAAACAAGGAAAACATAAGCATAAATAGAGCCCCCGACTCATAACTAACAGCTTGCAGCATCAACAACATTCTAGCAACCGCTTTTGACAAGAAAACCCGTCATGGCACACTGCGAGATCATATCCAGCAAAATCACCCCCAAAGTTGTTATTTACACTATATCATGGCAATCCCTGCACTTTCCCAATAAGAAAATCATGATACAAATCATAGCCTGATTCATGAAATATCATGGAGGACACATGACAACTTGGGGGGGAACCAAAAATGAGCATAGAGAGAGTATTAGATCATGCAACACGAAGACACCAAGTGTCTTTACCTTGATGCGATAAATGGTGGGGCCGAGAGGAGTGCAATTCCATAAAAAATCAAGCCACGCGACATATCCATGTTCTCTCAACCCCGAACGAGAAAAGTGAGTGATTAGAGGCAACACTGAGATGACACTTGGCTCGCGCATTTTGCACAGGAAGCATAGCTAGAAAATCAAAAGGAACGGGCGCCCCTCAATCAAAATGTCACATACAGACGACCCCAAAATAATGTTAACATTAACCATTGTTAATTATTGGATTGAAGATTAAAGTTTAAAATGATAACACCATGCACACATGAGAAATAATTTATATGATAAAATATCAACTTCTGTATATATGCAAATGTGAAATGATTACAAGTGTATGTCCATACACAAAAATGGTATAAACGTCAACTCAAACAAGATGTATGTATATATATGTGAATGTATGTCCATATACAAAATATACATGCCAACTAGACATGTAAGCATCCCAAAACTATCTATAATATCCTAAGCTACTGATGGATCATCAAAATTGATCCTCTTCACCACACTGCTCAGCTCTAAAGGATCCTGCACAAGAAAAAACAAACCACGATTAAGATTAGTTATATTATATAACTCACATTCGAAAAGTTAACATAAAAATGAACTATAATTGAACTATTCTTGTTTACCTCATCTCCACGTTTTCTCTTCAGCTTTGAAGGACTCTTGATGTATGTCTTTGGTAGAGGAGGTATGTTTTCAATATTTTCATACACAACCTACATATGTTCAAAAACATGACATTGATACAAGTTAGAATATAATTGTTACTAATAATAACAAATTATATCTACTAAACACAAAATAAAATAAACACATGTACCTGAGGCATCTCTTCTTCTTCTTCTTCATCTTCAGGTATAGTGGGTGTAGTCAACAAGGATGTGAAGCCAATAATTTTCTGTACATATACACAACAATTATGTGAAACTATCAATCTATGTCTAGATGTGTATAATCATTATAAGTTATTTAAACTATTCATTCAATCATGTATTTGCATTCAATTACCTTTTCCTTGTCTCCAACTACACTACCAGATCCTGAATCGCATAGCTTCACACTTGCACTACTTGTGCCCTATAAGAGTAAAATAAGATATACATGCATGTTACTACATAATCTAATTAATGCCAATATAAATGATGAGCATGTATGTACAATAAAATGCAAACGACTAGGTGCAATAATATATGTACCATAAAGCTATTAAGGCCAAATGAAATGGCCATCAAGGTGCCCTCTTGGATCTATGTCAAGTCCTCCTCTGTCATCAACTTTTTAATAGACCATGTAAATAAACATTAGTACTTAATATTACCTAGACTATAAATATTCATTTAAAATATAGAATGAACTGTGAAAATACAAATCTTACAACTACATCATCGACCTATGATGAAGGTGCCTCCTCGCCTCTAGCATACGAGGACTCTCTAGGGTATCCTTCAGTCCCTATCATAACATTTGGTGCATTGTGCATCTCATGCACCTCATAATCTGTAGTGTGCATAGGAGGATCAACAAGCTATCCAACTGGACCCAAGCATAGGTGCCCACACATGACACAACTATGGGGCACACAAATGTGTGGATCTGAGGAGGATGTGTTAGCGCCATTGGATGCACCGCTACCATCAAAAGAAGGCTGAGCTACTGCCCCAGCCTGAGAAACCAAAAGGATACTCAAAGAGTGAATAGCCAATATGATCCGTGACACTGCCTCACAGATGATATTTGGATGCTGCACTAGAGGTGGGGGATCAACAGGAGGAGGGGGGACATATGGGCCCTGGACTACTTTGACTGCCCCAGGTCTATCTTGGGGCATACCTAAACCCACACCCTGGAAAGGTTGGATGCCAAATTAGTTCACATGTTTTCCTAAAACAAACTCAACATACATTTTTTTGATGAAGTATAAGGGGACATCAAGATTATTGTTGGGTGGTTTATCAAAAACCATCCACCAACGATCTGAAAAGTTTTTCATAATATCATCAATTGTGCATCATTTAATAGAAAGTTTTTTTTTTTTGGTCTACGGGTTGATTAGTGCAGGGATTCACAAACAATGCAGCGATATTGGCTTTGGATTTCTTGAGATCCTTGATCTCCTTATAGGACAAGCCATCTGCATATTTTTCCCTCATAGAATCTCACCACAAAAGAGCGACATTGTGCTCCTCAATGATGTTTCTATAACCTTTATGATGGACGTGAGGGGATCAACATTGGGTTCAGGCGAGGAATCCTATGATAGACATCTGCAATCCTCCTCAATTGGTTCAATTGTTTTGCAATTAAATCCTGAATTGAGGGGGGGTTGGCAAAGGAGGGTTTTGTGCAGGAGGGTTTGGCTGTTGCGGTTGTGGTTGATCAACGTTTTCACTGTTATCCCCCATTTTTAACCTAATTGAATGTAAAAAATTGAATTTAGTTAACAAATTTAAACAATTTTGTATTTGATTTAAAAAAACCTAGTTTTCATAAAAAAACATATTTTGAATGAAAAAACAAATAAACATTAAAAAAAATGCAAAAATTTGAATGAAAATGATGAAAAACAATAAAAATCCTACCTTTCATTGGATTTTTTTGCAAATTTGGGTCACAAAATCGGATATCGGGTCCAACTAGATATCGGATTTTCTTGAATTCGCACAGCCCGTGGCTAAAAAATAACCCACGGGCTGTCACAGTCCTCTTTTATTATCTCAGAGAAATCAAATATATGATTTTTATAGTTAAATTATTTTAAAATAACAATATATTATATAATATTATATTATATTATATATTATGTATTATATATAATATAATATTAAAAATATATTATATATTACATATTATATAATATATAATATGATATAATAATATATTATATATTACATATTATATAATATATAATATATTATTATATATTATTATATATATAATATCTTATATATTATATAATTTATTTTTTAATTTAAAATTACCTATAAAAATCGGATATCCGATAACTGATTTTATCGGATATCTGATTTGCCCAGGTGTTTACCATGTTAAGGTGTACTGACACCTTGGCCAAGCAAAAAGTCAACACGGATTTTCATGTTTTTAGGCGAGTGGAAAAGGCTATTTTTTTCACATCGCCACTTTTTGGCACCCCATGATCCTACACTAACCCATAGTTAGCATGCATGCATAGATTAGTAAATAAGTTAGCTCTAGTTAGATTAGCGATCCATGGTAAAAGATAGCTGGTTATGGCCCCTAATTGGTGGTGTCGAGTTTCTTTTTAATGAAGACAATGTAATGGGAGTTTTGGAATCAATAAAAAATTTGTTTTGTATATTGCAGCATACATTTGTCTTTATTTTTCCTATTCTTTCATATTCATATCAAAGCAAGTTAGAGGTCTTGGTGCAGTCACAGGTCGAGGCTATGGCCTCGATAACCCTAAAATTCCCCTAAATCATGTTTTGTTTTTTGGTCTCTTTGCTTTTAGATTTGGTATTGTTTTTTCTTTGTGATTGAAGGTCTGCTTACATATTGGTCATGGTGAAGCTATAGCTTAAGGAGGGAAAGTATTTATTGCTAGTCATTGCAAGAGGTTAGAATAGATCACAATAAATTAAATATTGAAAAAGAGCTTAGAGATTAGGAGGAATTTGATGAATTAAAAAAGTTATCATAGAGTTATTGCTGCCAACTTGAGGAAGGAGTCAATAGAGGCTAGAGATTGCATTCTACAAAAATTTCAAAGGTAAAGAGGATCATTGTTTGTTATTTCTAGTTGTTTGAAAAGTGGAGCAAGGTAGAGGAAATTAGTCTATTATCTCAGTTGTGTGGAAGAGTCAGCTGTAGTTGAATTTGAAGACACTAAGGTGGAGACACTGTAAAAGGTATTGAAGCAATATTTGAGCCCAACAGAGCTCATTAAAAGATCTAAGATCCCTGAGCACCCACAATGTGACTCGAAGGGAGGTATTTATAAAACAAGTGAATCACACCTGAACCAACAATGGACTGGTAACCAAGAGGGCCAGAGCTCATGGTAAGAGAATCCCAACAACATCATGGGATTTCCTAGGTTCGATCTCTAGATTTAGAAGATTTTTTCAATGTAGCAGCATGCATGAGAGAGACACTGCAACCATCAACAAAGGAATTAGAGAATGTTGTAGCATTCATGGTAGTTGTGATTAAGGGGGAGTGCTGGAGATTATAATCCCAACTACAGTTAGCTCCACCTGCCACCACCTAACTTCAATCTGCCACCATTATAGTCAGTTATTTTCTCCTACATCTGCATGCTTAGCTCCTTCATGCAAGCATTCAAATCCTCCATGCAAGCAGTCAGATCCTCCATGTGAATTGAAGATTTGCAGTAAATTGATCCTACGTCAGCTCCACCATATGTGAAGTCAGTGATAGATAATTTTTTCTTATATTGAATGATAAAGCAATTCTACTAATTTACATAGTATCCCTCTAGAAGATAGTGCACCCCCACTAATGCAGTTCAAACCCACTAAACTATAGAGTGAACCCACTAAATAAATAAGCAAACTACTAAACTGTAAAGTGAACCCACTAAATTGATAAGTGAACTTGACAAATTATGACAAACCAGCTAGCTCTCAAGAGTGGATTCACTCAATCACAAATAAATAATTTGTGATGGGGAGGTGCCGATTAATAAAGAAAATCCACCAATCCTTATGGAATGAACTCGCTCAACCACAAAGAAAAACTACTAGTTCTCAAAGTGCACTTGACGATTTTATCAAGAACAAATTGAAGGTTTTTCTAGATGAGTAGATGAATATAGAGTCAAACTTGTCGAAGAGTGATCGAAACCACTAGACTGTGACTTGTAGATGAAAAAGTGCTAAAAATCACAAAAAAGATCATTTTGAATCTGTGATGTGGGTTACATCGGGTGTGCCACGTGCAATGAAAAGTGACTTCAAAGGAATTGATTTAGCAATAAAAAATAACTCAAAATACAAATCAAAGAAAAAATTGAGATAAGACTGAAAAGAGGTCAAAAGAGCATATAAAAAACTATATCAAACCCATTTTGTGTAGGTTTGTCCTTGATGTTCAATTTAGATGTGTGCTCACTCAAGATTTCAGTAGCATAATAATGCTCAAATAGAAAAGGTGTGAGAAACAATAAAAATGTTTAAGGGTTGGATTTATAATATTTTAGATGAGATGAATGGATGATCAATATTGTTTGATAAAGGTCAGGGGTTGAGGATGTAGGAGAGGAATTAAAGAATTAAAAATTCCTTTTTGGGTACCTACTTGGAGTGACAAACCCATGTGCTCGATGTAATGGGAGGAGTTGACCTCACTTAATCAAGCATTAAGTGTGTGCACATGCTTAGTGGAGTAGATTAGTTGGGGATTAGGATTAGGATTAGGAGGCAAGTGAGAGAGGTAGGAGGATGCAAGTGACGAATGGGGATTTAACTAAATAAACATAGAGTTTTGTCTAATTAAATAGATGGAGGGTGAAGAGGGGGTGTTGAATAGGTGAATTAATTTAAATTAATTACCTTAGGAAATAAGGTAGAAAATTGAGGAATAAAGATGATAAATTAAATATTAATTAATTATTTAATTCATAGAAATGACTAGAATAGATGAATAATGGAAATAAATTGATCAAACATAAGTGATCAATTTTAGGTATTTATTTCATTAATCTAAACAGTTTATTTTCTTACAAATATCTATACTTAATTTAATAATCCATGATAAATTAAACAAACTAAATCAATCGATTAACTAATTGATCAAAATAGTCAGTAAGCATTTGAAAAAAATAATAATTAACAAATAAAAATAAAACAAATTAATTATTTTAATAAAATAAATAAATTAGTTCAATAAATGAATATTTTATTAATTAACTAATAATAAACACCACCTATCCTCATTTAGTCTATATTTCATGGCATAAGATGTTTATCTGTGATTGAATCCTAGTCATCCATCCATATCCATGAAATGGACTATAAATTGAGAGTTGATCTAGGGTCCGTGACTCCTACATCAATTTGACTTCCGACTCTTCAATTAGATTTAAAATATTTACTCGGCAATAATCTAGGCTGATTTTAATATGCCTAGAAATACGATTCTCGCCAGTAGTATCTTGTTAAAATATAAGCTAGGCTATTCATTTCAAATAATCATGACCTAATTTAAATTGGTAGATTGTGTCTAAATGAACAACAAACATATAAACATATGATCATAAGTACATCTACATAATTTTCAATTAAAAGTTTGCATGTTAAAAGAGAATAATGAATTATAATTGTTTACACATAAAAATGATTATGAGCAATTAAATAAATATTATTTATTTATTTAATAATTATTCTTCTATTAAATAGTTAATTTGAAAAGATTAATTTATTTAATTCATTTCATGTCCTTCTATTAATTGATTTAATTGAAATATTTTATTAATTAATTCATTTATCCTTTTCCTCTAATCAATTAATTAAATATCTAATATTTAATTATTCCTCTAATCAATTAAATATCTAATATTTAGTGGTTATTCTTCTATCCTATAGTCTCAAATATTAAGTAATTTCTTAATTATTTAATCCCTTTTCCAACTCATCTTCCATCTCCACTTCATCTTTCCTTTGCCAACTCATCTATCATGTGGCTCATTTAATTCAACAAAATAAAATAAAATAAAATCATTTATTAGCCACTTATCTCCAACTTCCAAAATAAATGAATTATTGTGTACGTACACATATTTCCTAACCTTCTTCTATATTCTCTCCAACATCCCTATATCTTAGGAGGACTTGAGTCCACGTGTCCTCTCATTCCTACATCTTCTCCAACTATCCTATACTCTCTCAAGTCTTCCCCTCTGTCAAGATGAGATCAGTGACACTTGTCTTCTCCTTCCCCCTTTCTCTCAACCTTCAGCTTCTTGCTCATAGCCATCCAATCTGCAAGTTTTGATGATGACCGTTGATCTTTGCCACCTAAGCTCATGCACTAAAAAATCTATAAAAGAAGGTCTCCTAAGCCATTTTGAAACTAATAGAAAAAATAAGACTAATAGCTAATCATATAGTCATATAGGAGTCTTCATCTTGCATCCATGAGTTTGAGTTTGAAGCAAATATAATTTTATAGTTTTGAACATAAATCATTTTCATAGCATTTTAGCTTAATATCATTTGCATATCATAGTATCAGTTAACTATCAGTCCATTCTTCATATGCCATCTTGGAAGCTACCAGTGCTTGTCTGAGAGCGAATCATCTGCAATCAAGAACAGTGGAGTTAGGACACAACGAGACTTAAATCATAAAGGTAATATAATTTTCATTTTATATTCATTTCATGTAGTTTCATTGGTTGAGTTTGGATTTCCAGTAGTATTTCCTTTGTATTTTGTGAAGCTAATATGGTGCAGGTAGTATTTTGAAGATGAAATTCAAGTTGACATATTTTGGCACCCACCATGGGGCTGGAGCCTCACATATATCTTTCTAATATCTTGTCTAGTTCTCGTACACATATGTGTAATGCATTTGTAATCCAGATTCATGCCTATGTGAATTCTGACAGCACATTCATTTAATAGATTAGCGCTTTTGTCTCACATGATAATGCATTTGACATTTAGGTTAGTGCTTTTGTCTATGAATTCACGCATTTAATCCTCCAATTATCATTTTTGTCTCGCAGGTTAACACATGTGGCATTTAAGTTAGCGATTTTGTCTATGAATTCACACATTTAGTCTACAGAGCAGCGCTTTTGTATTGCAAGTTCACGCATTTGTCACCTAGGTCAGGAATTTTGAGATGGAAGACAGGGCATTTGCTAAGATAACACTTTAATTCTCAACTAATAAAATTTTTTGCAGGTCTAAATGTCCAAGAACTAAAAATTTCAAACTACTAACATATCTATGTGCAGGGTTATTTTAAAGAAAATTTCATGCATTTCCTCACATAGTTAATTAGGAGTTTTATTTTGGAGAGTAATACATCATCTTGCTCATTTAGCTTAACCAGGGGGACAATCAATAGCATGCAACTTGCATTTTGAGTGACTTCTTTAAAGTAGTTACACATATATTGTAGAAGGCTAAAAATAAAGTTGTGTATTCCATGCTTGATGAAGTAGTAGGTAAGTATGCTCTCACCCTCATATGGTGAAAAGAAAACCAAACCTACTCTCTCTTATGTGTAATCTTTAGAGGGTCTATCTTCCTGAGCTTCCTTGAGGGGGCCAATGAGAGGGGAATGACCCAAGTGGAAACGGGCTAATACCGAGTCCTTCCGATCCACTCTAAATAAATCGTGTTTATGACGAAATTCATAAACAACATGTGATGGTAAGTTCATACCGACACTATGTTTCCCCATAAACCCTATGGAGCATAACCTGTATAGGTTGGGAACCTTATTTATTTACAAAGCTGAAAGTGCCGCATGTATGGCCACATCATCGAAAGCCTTTACTAAAAAAAACTTGTACTACTTGCCAAAATCCTTCTAATTGTTGGCGCAGAAGGTCAGACCTCTGAAGCGGCTCACACACATATGGTTCTTAGTAGAGATATAAATTTTTCCATGGGGAGTTTTCATGGAGACTAGTGCTTGGCTTCCCCAGAGAAGTGAGTGCCGAGGGTGGAGCCAATGGGGTCAAGCATCTAAATATTCGCTTTGAATAGCATAGCGTCGGGGGAAACCCTATGTGAGATTCAACAATTATTGTCTCAGCCTTCCATAGGATTCATGCTTGCTTGTGCATTTTGTTTTTCAAACATCGTGTCTTCTATGTCTATAACATGCTCACAATGGTCAAAAATTGAAAAAAATCATCTAAAAATGAGCAAAACTCTAACAACTTGCTGGAAAAATTGAAAAATCCTTGTAACACAGTCAAAACAACGCTTTTGAGGAGCAAAACCATGCATTTATTATACAAAACAATGCATTTGAACAACAGTACAACACTTTTATGTCATATGTTCACGTATTTGATCACTGGATTAGCACTTTTAAACATAAAACCACACTTTTATAACACAATTTTTCGCTTTTAGTGCCATAGAGCAGCGCTTTCAAGCAATAGAGTAGCGCATTTGTCCCATAAGTTAACGCTTTTGACCAAAAAGTTGGCACAAATGCTTTCTCACATCTGAGACAGAGCATATCAGACCAAAATTTCAAAGTCAGTATCAAAAACCCTTTTTCAGTGGATTTTTCTTTGAACTATCACAAACCTTCAAACTAATTCGATAATTGGGTCACCAATCCAACATGTTATTTACAAAAAGTTTTCATAAGCATAAGACATTCAACAAGCTAGTGATTCAACCATTTTAAGTACAAAAATCAACATCACTATCAGTTTCTCATCAGGATATATCAAATCCTCTATCACGAAACTTGATCATATCCACCTTTTGTTCATTATCTTGGATATATCATTCCTATTTTGAACCGAGGTTGTATCAAAATTAGAACTGCACTCACATTGAAATCAAGCAAACTTGTAAACTATCATATGCTTATATGACTTTTAAATATCACCTTAAGAAAAGAAAACCCAGTTATAAAGCTACTCAAAAGAGGATAAAATTCTTGTATATCAATAGCAAGATCTTGTTAAAAGATAGGACATTCCTACATCATTTTCATCACTATTTATGTGGCTGTGGGACATAATTTGATGGAGAAATTTCGCAAGGATGTGCTTTTCAACAAAAAGACGCTCTATCACAATGAACCAATAATAGTGGTAAAATCAACAAAGATTATCTTCCTAAGCCAATAATCAACTATTGAGTTGTTTTTAGAAGGTTAAAACTTGAGAATTTTTTTGAAGCAATCACATGCTAGTTTGGACTAGAGCTCAATACGAGCAATTTGGAAAACAACATAAACAAATGTAAGAAGATAATTCAATGTTCCAAACTTTTGGGTATACGGATATTGATGAAGAAGCGCTATACGAATGTTTATGAAGAAGTGGTCAATAACATCATTAGAGACCTTGAGCAAGATTTCAAATTGACAAACTAATGGAGAAGTTATTGGAGAAACAAAAGGAAAAATACCTTTTAATGTTGGTAAAATCAGGAGCTAAATTGCCACAAGACTTTAACATAGAAAGCTTGAAATAAGATGCAGAGATGAGTAATAATCAAAACACAGATGATCCAAATAATGAGGATGTAAATAAAGTAAACCATGAGGAAACAAGAGGAGATAAAACAAGAAAAGATCATGATGATACAAGAAGAGAGCATAGTGATAGAAGAACTTATGAGGATACAAGAAGAATCTGCGTGGATAATCCTTTGTTAACTCTCGCTCAACAAATGCAAACCTTACAACAACAAATACAAGATATGCAGAATGGAACAAGTTCCAAGAATTATTCATTGGAGGATATCTATCCATATCCTTTTGACAAAAGTTTAAATATGATACCATTCCCACAACATTGTGAAATCCCTAAATATGATAAATACGATGGGAAATCTGATCCTCAAGATCACATTAGGTAATTTTACACTATGAGTATGGAATTTGCACATGATGAAACTTACCTGATGCGTCTATTACCTAGGATTTTAAATGGACAATCGATGGAATGGTTCTTAAGACTAACATCTGGAATCAAATCTTTTGAAGAACTTGTGAATAGATTTATCTCACAATACTCTTACATTGTAAGAAATAAGATAACAATGCTGGATTTATGCAATGTTAAGAAAAAGAATGGTGAATCTTTCATGGTCTTCGTACAATGATGGAAATAAATGTTTAATAGGTATCCAAGAGATGTACCTGATTAAGAGAAAATGGACATATTCATTGACAACCTTATCAGTGAAATGAGTTACCGTTTAAAAATGCAATGTCCTCCTTCTTTTGCTAACATGATTGAGAATGGTCTAAAGATAGAAGACACAATGGTAAAGAAAGGAGAGCTAAAGCTTTACAATAATTGCTACAATAACAATCACAAGAACAACAACAACAATAACAATGACAAACTTAAATTCTGGTCAAAGAATAGGAATGTTATCAATGGAGGAAATGATGACAATAATGCTACAACACAACAACCAATATTTAATCTATCAAGTCAAATCCCAAACAATAACAATCAAGAGAACAGTAAATCCAAGTCTTTCTTCTCCAATCCTCGCAGGAAATTCACAAATATTGGAGAACCCTTGGAATCAGCTTTGAAAATTCTTCTTGCAAATAAATTGGTTACTTTACTAGAAGCAAGAAACTATGAACCACAAGTCAAACCTAATTGGTGGAACGACAATCATTTTTGAAATTACCATCAAAACAAAGGACACCAAACTAATGATTGTCAAAGATTGAAGCATATTATCCAAGATTTAATCGATAATGGAACTATCACAGTGGGTAGTCATAAGACGAATGAATCACATCTAGCATTCAAAACTCCACTTCCAAACTATGAAAAAGGTGAACAATCTAAATCAAAAGATGACAAAGGCAAAGCTAAAGTGAACTACACTTATAAATATGATGATGTGGTAAATGTCATCATCATTAAAGATAACACACCTTCATAACCAATCAATGTCATTATGAGAAGAAAAGCGAAGGTTACATTTCTGAGTATAACAAATGAATCAACATCCACTTCATGACAACACAACTAAGTGGAACAATTGCAAAGAATACCCGCTCAAATATCAATTTTAGAGCTCCTCAAAGTTTCACTATGCATAAAGAAATTTTGGAAAAAGATCTAATGGAAATAACAATTTCAAAAGACCTAGATGTAGATCAGTTCCAAAACATGGTGGGACACCTTATAGCCCCTCATTGCTTATCATTTTCTGAAAATGATGACGCATCCTTTCAACATCCTCACAATGCTCCCTTACATGTTGAAGTCACCATTCACAAAACTCGTGTCAAACACGTACTCATATATGGTGGAGCTATCTTAAACATTTGTGCATTAAGTTTAATAAAGGCTTTGTGATATTCAAAAAATGCAGTAGATCCAAAGAATAAAATAACCATTAAGGCTTATGATGAAGAAAAGCGTTATTCGAAAGGAACTGTGGTGTTACCAATCAAAATAGGACCTATGTAAAGGAATACATTATGCCAGGTTTTAGATTTGAATCTATCTTATAACATTCTTTTCGGAAGCCATGGATTCACAACATGCAAGCAATTCCTTCTATATATCACCAATGTGTAAAGTTTCCTCATGAGGGATAAGAAGTCACTATAATTGTAGACTCTAGCCAATATTGTAATAATCTGAAGCCAACACAAGATACAATAGTTCCACATAACAGAGAACCAGTCTATCCCACCAAAGAAATTCAAGAAAAATTATGGGAAACCTTTGAGAAAAAGCTCAAATTAAATGATGAAGGAATGGGAAAATATTCTTTACATAGCTCGCCACTTTCACCTAAATCACATGGAAAGCCTACAAATGTTCAACCATGGATCTCAGAAAAATTAGTAGAAATGTTTGATGGAGCATTTGTTAGAGTTGGAACACTTGCAGAAGAAACTGAAGACAAGGACATTCTTAGTTGGTTGTACAAAGATGAAAATGAAACTATAGCAACAGTTGCAGAAGTCAATATTCCCATAGAGCAATATGGTAATGGTTATAAGAACATGCAAAAAATGGGATATGAAGGAAAAGGATCAATTAGTAAGAGATAAGAAGGTATTTCAAAACCTATTTTTCCTCACTCACAATCTAAAGAAGATAAATCAGGACTTGGATATCCAAAATCAAAGCAAAAACAACACAATTATCAACAGACAAGGTGGAGAAAGAAAGCAGTTCGTAAAGAAGAACCACGACAAGAAAAGATACACCAAGCAGTTTTAATAGTAGCCAACAAAAAAAAACAAGAAGAATATGAGAAACAACAGGAAGAACTTGCAATCAAACGAGAAGAATAATATTGCAAACAAGTTCAAGGAATACAAACAAGTGTTGAATATGAGCAAGATATTCCAGAAGTAGTGAAAGAAGAGATGGCCAAAATTAGAGAACTATTTGCACCATACAATATTCCTGTATGGTATAGTGGTGTAATCCTAGACAATGGTTCAGAGACAAATTCAAATGAATATGAATGGGGTCCAGATCTATCATCTAGCGTATCAAGTGAAGAAAAGGATGAAGAACAAGCAACTATTATAAATGAAGATTCATCTTTCACAAAACAAAGAATAGAGTTTGAAAGAAGACAAGAAGAACTCAGAATTTAGAGGAAAGAGGCATATACAAAACAACAAAAGAAAGAGGATGAAAAAGAACAAAAAGTAACACCACAAGAAACACAAACAATTATTGATCAAATATCAGGAAATATCAGATTTCTATCAAATGATGAGAAAGACGTACCAAGGTATGGAAGAACCATGGAAGAACTAATAGATAGTCAAGCATGAATGACTATTTGTCCAGAAGAAGCTGAGTTTGAGAGAAGACAAAAGATAGAAAAAGGATCCTCTATGTCATGTACATAAGTATGTCAACTTCAAAATACAAATGATTCTATTGAAATTAATCAAGAAGGAACTTGCAGTATTAAAGATGTATGTGTTGATGTAATCCATTCATTTGAGGGACAAAAATAAGATGAAGAATCACTTGATTGTAAACCACAACATACCAATACTGATTTTATTAGAACTAATTGGAGAGCACTTGGGAGAGACTATCCTCAAGAGAATTCTATCTATGGAATTACCTATTCTACGCCAAATTATGACTATTATATTATGAACCTTGAAGCACCTAACAATGATGATGACTATGACTTACCCCTTCTTCATCCATAACTAATGGATTGGGATAACCTAGAAAATCCTGAATTGGATGTCTTTTCCAATGACCATGACTTAGCTATATATCTTAATATTGTCAAACCCATAACACCTAAGATATCTTCCATCGTGGAATCAAGTAACATTTCTTGCATTCAGGAGAATGCCAAACTTTCCAGTCATGAAATTGAAATAAAACAAGGAAAAAGACATAGTGCTGAAAACCATTTCATGGCAACACTAGATCAATCAAGAGGAAAAATAAAGGATGTATCTGATGGTGAAATCCTCTTTGAGGTGCCAGAAGATTGAAATTTTGATATTCTCCCTACATATTTTCAGGAGAGATTTGCCATTCGAAAAGAGCCAAAAGAAGTAGTAAACATTGGCACAACAAAGGATCCCAAGATACTTCATCCTACTGCATCATTATCAGATGAAGAAAGGAAAGAATACATAGAAGTCTTTAGACAAAGACAAATAAATTTTGCTTGGTCCTATGTAGACATGTCAGGACTTGATCCAGATCTTATAATATATCATCTCAATATAGATCCAAAAGCAAAACCAGTTAAACAAAAGCTATGGAAGATGCATCCACACATCGCTCTCCTTGTAAAAGCTGAGCTAAATAAACTATTGGATGTGGGTTTCATAAGGCCTGTTGCCTATCTAGAATGGGTTTCAAGCACTGTGCTAGTGTTAAAGCCAGATAAAAGCGTAAGAGTCTACACTGATTTCAGAGATTTGAACAAGGCATGTCCCAAAGATGATTTCCCACTACCCAATGTTGATATAATTGTGGAATTATCAGCAGGACATGAAATGTTTTCATTAATGGATGGATTCTCAGGATACAATAAAATAAGAATTTCCCCTGAAGATCAAGAAAAGACAATATTCACCTGTGCATGGGGTACTTACTACTGGAATGCTATGCCATTTGGGCTTAAGAATGAAGGAACAACTTATCAAAGAGCCATGACAATAATTTTTCATGATATGATGCATACATTTATGAAAGATTATGTAGATGATATACTTGCAAAATCCCATACAAGGAAAGAACATTTGAACATCTTGGGCAAGATCTTTGATAGGATCGAACAATATCAGTTAAGATTGAATTCAAAGAAATGTGCATTTGGAGTAACCTCTGGAAAAATTCTTGGGTACATTATATTAGCTCGTGGAATTGAAGTAGATCTAGAAAAGGTCAAAGGTATCATGGAAATGGAGTCGCCTAGAAACATAATTCAATTGCATTCTCTACAAGGAAGATTGCAATCAATCAAAAGATTTGTCTCTTAGTTAGCCGACATATGTCATCCATTCACTCATCTTTTACATAAGAATGTTGCATTCAAATGGGATCATAAGTGTGAAGAAGATTTTATGCAAATTAAAAATTACCTGATGAATCCCCCAGTACTTGTATCACCAATCAAAGGGAAACCATTGTTTCTTTACATCTCAGTGACAAATGTATCATTAGGAGCTCTTTTAGCACAACATGATGAAGAATGTAAAGAAAGAGCAGTGTATTACATCAGTAGAACACTTGTAGGCTATGAACTAAACTATACATCAGTAGAGAAGACATGCCTAGTAGTTGTATTTGCAACTCAGAAACTGCGACATTATATGTTGACACATCTTGTGAAACTGATAGCAAAAATAGATCCACTAAAGCATTTGCTGAACAAGTCAACTTTGACAGGCAAGTTGGCAAAATGGGTTATAGTACTAAGTGAGTTTGAAATAGAATATGTTGATCAAAAAGCTATCAAAGGACAGGTCATTGCTGATCAATTAGCTGAAGCACCCTTACAAGATGACATACCATTGCACATTGAATTTCTTGATGTAGACATTTTGACAATAAGTACAAAGTTTTGGGAGTTGTACTTTGATGGTTCTTATACACAATATGGATTAGGCATTGGAATTTTGTTCATCACGCCTCGAGGACACACAATTCCAAAATCATATAGACTGCAGTTTCCATGCACAAACAATACTACAGAATATGAAGCATTAACTATTGGGATCAAAATGGCTATTGAATGGAACATTAAGGATTTATATGTTTATGGTGATTCACAGCTTATAATCAACCAAATAAATGATGATTATCAAACTAAGGATGACAAGCTCATGCCTTACAAATAGTTTATAGACGAGTTTAAAGAACACTTTGAAGAAATATCATTCACTCAGATCCCAAGAAATGAGAATAAAGCAATAGATGCAATGGCTACAATAGCATCTCTTTTGTAGAATCAGGAGAATCAACAACGTTATGAATTCCTGGTGGAAGATATCTTGAAACATACCATTGAATCCTAGCATACCCACATGATTTTCCACATATCTGGAACCGATCGATCCTTATATGGCCAAACTTATCAATACTTACAAGAGAATATCCTTCCTTTTGACCTATCCCACAATCAGAGAACAAATTTTATCCGTCAATCATCCTACTATACTAATATTGCTGATACCTTATATAGGCGAGGTCTAGATAACACTTTATTGATATGTTTCAAATAAGAGGAATCTAAGAAAGTTCTTAACGAATTTCACATAGGTATTTATAGCACACACTCAAGTGGATTAACGTTGGCTAAGAAACTTATTTGTATGGGTTACTATTGGCCTACTATGGAGAGAGATTCATTCACATATGCCAAGAAATGCAAACAATGCTAGATCCATAACACAAGAATTGCATTCTATGGCAGGATCATGGCCGTTCTCCCAATGGGGTCTTGATTTGGTAGGTAAGATAAACCCTTCATCCTTTAATGGAAATAAGTTCATTCCGATTGCTACTGAGTATTTTACTAAATGGATTGAAGCAATACCTTCGACAAACGTGATAGGAAAATAAATATCATCATTCATCTTGAATTATATAATCTGTCACTATGGAGTTTCTATGACCATTATCATTGATAATGGATGACCATTTAAGAATCAAGATGTGAAGGAACTATGTGAGTGATTCCATATCCAACATAGGTTTTCTACACCATATTATCCACAGGGAAATGGTCAAGCGAAGGCATCAAACAAAACAATCTTAAAAATCCTAAAGAAAATAGTCAATGAAGCTGGTAAAGACTGACACATTCAGCTAAATCCTTCTCTTTGGGCATACCAAACCAGTATTCACACACCAATGAGAGAAAATCCATATTTATTAGTCTATGGACCAGAAGCCTTATTACCAGTAGAAGTAGAGATACCTTCTCTATGAGTTTCCTTGAAAGGTCTTATACCAAAAGAAGAAGAACGAGTCTCTAGACTTCAAGAACTTGAGCTGATTTAGGAATGACACCAAAATGCAAGAGATCATTTGAAGGCATATTAACAAAGAATGGCGATAAGTTATAATCTCAGAGTCAAGCCATGTATTTTTTAGATTGGAGATATAGTTCTAAGGGAGAATCCGAGAAATCAACAAGACCGAGAAAAGAAGGGAAAATTTGAACCAAATTGGTTATGTCCTTTTGTCATAGTAGTAGCATATGGCTCAGGAGCATACAAGTTATCTACCCTTGAAGGTGATTGGTTTGATGAACCTATCAATTCCATCCATCTCTAGAAATTCTATGCTTGAGATATAAAGTCCTGAAGAAAAAAGTAAAAAGCATATAAAGTCCTGAAGAAATTAGTGAAAAGCATATAAAGTCTTGAAGAAATTCAGTAAAAATTAGAATAGCAAAAAATCCCTAAAAAGCATAAAATAGTGAAAACAAAAGGAAAAAAAATCAAAATACGGAAAAAATGCAATAAATTTAGATAGTGAAAACTTGGTAAACATGCGCTATCTAAAGTGAGTTCTTCCATCTATGAGATCACTTTGCATCTATCCATCCTATCACATCTATAGCTTCCATCTATCATAGCTTATACATTTCATCTTTCGCATTCATTGCTCTGAACCATTTAGCAGGAAATATGCAACTTACCAACAATTATCAATCTTTGACATACTTATCATAGTCACTGTCTTAGATTTTATTAGAGTCAATCATATCTGCATTTTATCCCACCATGGTTTGGATCTTGATCAATTCATACATCCATAATAAAGTTTTGTTTCCGCTGGGGGAAAAATCCTAATTCCTTTTACTAAGGTGATCTTTTAAATCTTTGACAATCCAAAACATTCGGAAAACCTAGAAGAAAAAACCAAAACACCTAGGGTTTTGAAATAGATAACGAGCAACAAAGCAATGAAGATCAAGGCATTTTGTAACAACTAAATCATGAAACTTAGAAAATAAGGAATTGACTAGCAATTAATGAAAGATTATCAAATATCATTCATCAAGATGAGTATATCAGTTAATGACCATGAGAACATGCGAATGACATACAAAGATTCAGTGTTTATATCTTGATTTTATTGCTAATCGTGTACTCTATGCGACTCAAGGATGTCCATGACTAGAGAAGCTATGATGAGGCATGATTATTTTCTTTGTTTGTTGTCTGTGGTTTATCTCTTATTAAGGTATGTACTTGTCTAAGGATATGATCGGTAAAAGATCAAGGAGGATGTTCCAAGTCATGCTTGAAAGGAGATAGTCCTTGTCTATTCTACAACAAATACTCAGGTTATCTTGATTCATTATATCAAGTTACTTGTATAAACTTGCTATATCAAAATCCATGTAAGAAATACTCTAGTCAACTTGAATCATTATGTCAAGTTGCTTGTATTTTCTTACAACATTTAAAAGCTCAATAATGAAATCAAGCACTGTTATAAGACAACATATGAAGAATGGAAGTATCATTTTAGTTAGATCATTTTTTTAGATTAGCTCATTATTCATTTGCATTATAAGCATTTCATTCCATTCAGAGACCAACGATCATAAATAAAGATTGAGTATACTTGGACAAACAAACACAATTTGCATTTGATTGTTGTAGGTTCATTCATCATTAGAATCATTTAAATTATTATCATCCATTTCATTTAGTTGCATTTCAATCATTGCATTAGTTTACATTTCATTGAGTGCATTCCATTAAAGTCATTTAGTTGCATCTTTGCATTTAGATTCATTCATTATAATCATTATAAGCATTACATATAAGCATAAAAAACATTCCATGTAGATCATTTGCATTTCAAAATCATTATATGCATACACATTAAAATCATACCAAAAAAAAAAATCAACATTCATTTGCATGCATAATCATTAGAAGCATTCCCATATAGATCATCGCATTTAAATCATTTAAGTAAAGCATATCAGTTAAGTTAGTATTCATTTTCATTTGCATTCATGATCATCAAAATAGAAAAAAATCAATTTCATTTTGCATTTCATCATCATTGCATCATATAGAACATCATCATCATGAAAATAAAGGAAAAAGAAGATCATCATAACATCATCCATGTAATCAATGCATATAGATCATCATCATATAGAGTAGCATGCATAATAAATCATGAATCATTAGTATCATATAGGGTCCATGTCTGCATATCATCATAAAACAATAAAAAGTCCAAGTATATAATGATATCAAAGAAATAATTAATAAAATACAATGTCCCATTGTACAAATCATTGTCTCATATCAATATGTCAATTAGGACTGTGAGATTTTGCCAAGATCAAGAGCTCAATGCAAAGTACAATAGAGAGACAAAACATTGATAGGAATAAACTGTATTCTATCAAGATTAAAATAGTGACCAACTGGATCATCAATCGTTACATACAATGAATACGAGCCTTCTTATATAGGCAAGGCTATATGGATATGTGAGCACACAAACATGACATGTGGCTCAATAAGAAACAAGGGTAGGTAGGAAATAGGTGTGGTAGGTAGGAAAAACAATATAATATTCCACATGAGGTGGATCACCCACCGAAGGTGGAATGTAACAACAAGATAAGACCACAAAAGGTGGAAATTCTCCTACACACACTATCCCAATGTGGCACAAACACCCACGTGTCTCATACCCAAACTACTATGATATGCATGTACCTAAGTAAACTTAAGTAAGGTGTAATAATATCCAATATGAATAATTAATTACACCAACACCCCTCCTTAAGTGCAACTTAGGGGAATGCACTTAAGTCTACAATGAAACTAAGCAATGCAAGATGGGTCCTGGCTACTAGGCCATGTTAGGTACCCATGTACAAATGCAAATGCATGCAAACCAATGTAATGAAATCTCTCACAAAGCAAGGAAAGAGAGAAAAACCCAATGGGAAAAAACCCTCCCCCCAAAAAGAGATGAAAACTATACAAAGAACTCTCATAGAAGTATGTGAGGAAAAAAAACCCATGTGAGGAAAAAGCCCCCCCCCATATGAGAGAAGAAGAAGAGAGACTAGGTAGCCCCCCCTCAATGTAGAATCTGCACCAATGATAGAAGCTTGATGATGTATGAAGAAACTGCTCCACGAATGTCGAACAACGTTCCTCCCCTTAGGAAGAAACAAAACCAAAAGTGTATCCATGAAGTCTCCCCAATCATGAAGGGAAGATGTAGGAAAAAAACTCATGATGAGTGGAATCTCTGAAAATTGCTCAAGTGTCCCCATGTCGATGATGAAAGGTACCCCCTTCAAAGGTGGTAAACTGCTCCACACTGCTAAAAAAGGCACTCCAAGATCTAGTGGAGAATAATGTAGAATAAGTCCCAAAGACTCACATGTCTCCTCTAAACATAAAGAGACCACCTTCAACTCCTGTACAAAAGTATCCACAATCATGTTAGCCTCTAAAGAATGATCATGTAGAGAATGCACAAGAGGGTCAGAGTGTTCCCTCGCAACAATCAAAGAAGGATCATCTTCATAAAAGAGAAGATGAATGTCATCAATAATGCCTCCCAAATCTGCAATGTAGGACTCCACAAACAAACCTACAATGTCTGTCAAGTAGTCATCCCAATGGACTTAAGCTAGAAGACATGAAATATCCTGTTGCACTGAATCAACAAAAGGTAAAACTGTCACACTCACTACATCATAAGTGAAATAGGTAATGTGATATCAATAGGAGGAAATGAAATGCAAGGCTCAAGAACGGGGTCACATTTGAGAATGCCCAAGTTCAAGTACCCAAAGTTCTCAAAATTTGAATTATCAACATAGGAAGAATCAACCTCGTCAATAGGACCAAAATGTGAAAAACAGAACAACTGAGATGCATGATCAACCACACCAGTCGCAATGATAGCTCTAGTCTCCAATTCTTGAATGATAACTGAATCAAGTGTGAACTCCACAGTTTTCCTAGTTGCCCCATGTGTGATTTGATAGATGGAAAGAAATTTTTTTGTAAAGTGGGGTACACACAACACATCATTGAAGGAGTTATCCCCAATGACAATAGATACTTTCCCAATCACATCCATGTATGTATGATTGCCCATCAAAATCTATGGCATGTGATAAGGCTCAAATGAAGAGAACATAGACTGTGAAGATGCCATATGATGAGAAGCCTCTGAATCTAGAAGCCATCTCCCTGAATCATGACTTTTAGTAGCACAAAGAGCTTGTCCCTTGGGCCTTTCCTTTATCTATCCCAAAAGAGTGATCCTTTCCTTTATCCTTATCCTTGGAAGAAGCCGGTGTAGACATTCTAGAAGGTAGGTTGATTTTGTTCTTCTCAAGAAGATTCTTGAACTCATTAATATCCTTCTTGTAACAATGATGTTCATCATGTCCTGACTCCTTTCAATATCCACAAAAAAGATTGTCCTTATATGATTTCCACTTAGGTGAGGAAGTAGAATCACCTTGTTGTGGAGAGGAGGATTGTGCTCCATCTTGTTGTGGTTTTGACTTAGGTTGCTTTTGATTCTTGCCTTTTCATTGATTGCTTTGATTCTCTTTACTAGCCACCAATGCTTGTGACTTTGAAGATTTGAGAATCCCCATCTTAGTCAACTTAGATTACTCAAGTATCAACATCTCCATGAATGCATCAAATGAGGGAGAAGTGTAAGAGGAACCTTGAGCTAACCTATGGTTGTGAAAGCTAGATACAAAGACTGCATACTCTGAATGAAGCTTGTCCAACAAGTTATAAACCAATTGAGCATCCTTTTTGTCAATTCCACAATCTTTTAGCTTTGCTCTTAGCTCATTTGCTTGGCCTATTTGGTACTTGCATTTGCCTTTATCTTGGATCTTAGTTTTGGATCTTAGTTTAGATCACATAATCTTGGATTGTATCAAAATCCTTGGGATCCAAAGTTGTGAATTCACTATCAAGCTTTTAGCCCTTAATCTCATCAACTTGACCATACAATTTCTCATAATTATCCCAAGCCTCTTTAATTATAGTACACTTCTCAATATGAAAAATGAGGTCATCTGATACATACTTTCTAAGAGTTCCAAGAACCATAGCATTCATAGTGAGCCATTCGATCTGAACATTAGGATCAACCTTAGGATCAGGTTGTGTGGTAATAGTTCCATTTACATAATGAATGAGTCCTTTTTCCATTAGTTTAATTTCCAAGACTTAATCTTCCATGAAGAATAATTATGAGAAGTTAAAAGTGGAAATTTAGGAGAACCCATAGCACCAAAATGAAAAAACACAAGATAGAGAGAGGAACAATCACACAAGACACCCCCCCAAAATACTCAATCAAGAAACCCCCCCCAAAAAGGTGATTTGGCACTTTATACTTAGTGCGTATACAATGGGCCACTTGCAAAATAGGGCAAGATGGAATTCTAATTTCAATCTTACAAATGCGTCAAATAGGCTAGAAGAGACTCCAACAAATACTTCAAGTGATCTAAACTGAGATCCAAGCAAAATGCAAGTACCAAATAGGCCAAAAATGACCAAATACTGAAAGTACAATTTCTACTCAAAATCACTACAAACAAATGGTAGATTATGAAAGTAGACAAAAAATTATGCACTTTGAAAAAAAACAACACTTGAAAAGGAGGTCGTATGACCCCAAACGAAGCCTCTAAAGTTGCAAAATTGAGGATTTGACAGGTACAATCATAAGAATCTTCAAATTCTGAAACACCCATCCATACAAATAAGAAAATTCCCCTACCACTGCGAAGAGCACAAAATTCTAGCCCATTTAAAAAAAAATTTCACCAAAAAAGGAGCAAAAATGAGCAAGATATGCCCTCCTTAAGTCGAACTGCAAATTCAAAAAACCAAATGAAGAGGGGGTAAATATTTTTCAAAATACTGCTGACGTGGTGCTGATGTCAGCAAATGACAGGCTTAAATTTGTGTCTCGTTTGGGCGTCAAACTTTTTTTGCCTCCTTGCCCATTCGGCGTCCGTACAGTATGAATTGGCTGACTATGCAAGCTATGTGATAGGGGATGTTGCGGTCGTACACTGTCGTGGCACCTGGTGACTGGATGTCCATGATGGTTGCTGACTGGGTGAGGTACTATGGCATCAGGACCATGATAGGGGCTGGACTACATGGGCGGCAAGAGGACCAGCCGGTGCAGCAGAACACAAGGGCTTTGCGGAGTAGACGACGAGGTACCACGACCGTCAATGGAACGTCGAGCAGGTGGAAGGTCGCCGGAGAAAAGGTGGCCGGTGGGAGGAGGAGGGTACTCGATGGTGAAGGGGCGGTAGGAACAAAGACCGTCGGGATAGTTGCAAATATCGATGGACTGAGCATGAGGTCAGCACATCGGGGTTGCGGTGAGAGCACGACTGGTGGCGGGAGCACAGGCCGGTCAGCCTTGTACAATACAAAGTATGGTACGGTGGTTTGGGGGGGGGGGAACCCCCCCGAAAAACTATGTGTTTTTTTTTTTGATTTTTCAATAAAATTTAATAAAAACTGCGAGATTTTTTTTTTTTTTTGCAGAAAATAATTTTTTTTACAAAATCTGTACGACAAATAGCCAAATAGGCGAAAAAAAAATTCTCACCAAAAATAGGCCGACTTTATAGTTAAAATTCATGGAAACAGCCTCCTGGACTTAATCGTGATGTCCATATCGCTGTACGATGCACCAAAAAATAGCAACACCCTAGATCCGAAAATAGAAGCCTCAAAAAATGACTAATCAAAGAAGCCCTTTAGGGATTTTGCCAAGATCAAGAGCTCAATGAAAAGTACAATAGAGAGACAATATTGATAGGAATAAACTGTATTATATCAAGATGAAAATACTGATCAACTGGATTATCAATCGTTACATACAATGAATATGAGCCTGCTTATATAGGCAAGGCTATATGGATATGCAAGCACACAAACATGACATGTGACTCAATAAGAAACAAGGGTAGGTATGAAATAGGTGTGGTAGGTAGGAACACAGGGATAACTTTAAGAAACCACCCCCCAGGCAACTATGTAAAATCCTGGCAAATCAGACATTATTTTCGGGGGGAAATTTTCATATGGATGGCGAATTTTTTTTTTTAAATGGGGAAAAAAATTATTTTGTATTGGTGATTTTTTTCTAGGGTACGAAAATTCCATAAATTTCTGGTGAATAGTACCTTGTTCTATGGGGAAAATATTTATTGTGGGAGGCGAATAATTTTTGTTTAAAGGAACAAATATATAATTGTATGAGCGAAAATGTTTACTCCGAAGGAAAAAATATTTAAATGTATTGGCGATTTTTATCCACCGGTTGAAAATTATTTAAATGTATTGACAATTTTTATCCACCGCTTGAAAATTATTTAATTTGTTTTGGTGAATATTTTGTTATTTATGGTACAATATATAATTTATTGGCGATTTCATGAATTCATTGCCATTAATAGACAAGGCACATCACATCACATCACAAAATACATTGAGTCTGGACTCTGCATGATGCATCAATAAGCGCAGCCTCTTTGACACATGAAGGGTGACACATACCTAAAATCTATCAATGATTTTAAACCGTTCGATGATCATAGATCAATGGCTGAAGTTTTATTTCGGCCCAATTTTCTGAAGAGAACATAGCTCATCAGAAAGTGCCCGGAATGGAAATGGATTCAATAGACACGTATCAAATGTCATGAATCACTATCGATAATTTTGTTCATTTAATATATATCTTTTCACTAATTTCAATCCACTATGTCCCCACAACTTCCAATGTGATACTTGCCAATTTGGTACTAGTTCATAGTTGTTTCCATTTTCGCACAATAGTGCATTTATGGGAAAGATTTGTAGAGATATGAAAGATTTTAAAAAATTTATAACAGTTAATACTGTTAAAGAAGTAATTATTACAATCAAGAGCTTCAACAATTTATATCCGATCTCTTCTTCTTTCATCTTTAATTAGCCTTTGCCATTTGGTAGATAAATCATCGGAGCTCACGGTATTTTAGGTTTATAGGCTCATTGCTCAGATTGTTTAATTTGCTAATATTTTTTCTCAAGATGGACACTCCCATCCACTTGAGAAGCATTTCTGCAGAGGACCATAGGGCCTTTCTAGGCTCCATTAGAGACCCAACCCTCCAATCAGTCTGTAAGGAGGTTGGGTCGCTCACCAATGAGGCTGTGTGGATGGTGCTAGGCAGAGAATTTCTACGAAATGAAAATAGGTACTGTGTTAACACAGACCTTACATCCCGCTTCTTAGCGTCTCTTTTGGACTTGGGAGGAGACAAGGTGGATATGTTGATGCTGTTGAGGAAGGTTTTTAAGGAATAATTCCTCAGAGATGACATTACTCTTGTTGTTCTTGCAAAAGTAGGGGTGGGGATCCCTTGGGCGAGTGATTTATCCAAGCTTCTCCTCCCTGACCAAACAGTTCCAGTGGCCAGGCAACCGTTTCTCCTAAACCTGAATGAGGAGCAGCTGATGCGTCATAGAAAATGGGCACGGATTGGAAGGGACTTCCTCCGGAAATGGTTCCTCCTGGACAACTTTCCAAACTACATGTGGCTTGAAGAATTCTCTCAGCTTATGCTGTCTGAAGAATTCTACATGGAAGGAGGGCCAGATTCTTAGGGCAAAATTGTAAACAATTCCACTACCTGTGCCCTAGCCCCGCCCCCCTATAGTTTTTTTTCCTGTGTCCTCGAACCCTAACAGGCTCAGTGCCAGTGGCTCACTCATTTTGGCTTTTAAGTTTTTGGGGGACTCAAGTCTCAGATGAAAAAATTGTAAATTTCAAAAGCATAAATATTAATGATAATTTTTTAAATTCTAGTTTGTTTCAATTTGGCTCTTACAGTCTTATGGATATAAAAATGCTTTCTATAATTCTATTTCATTTTTATTAATTAATTTCTTTCAAATGCTTTTTGTATATGAGCTATGTTATTTCAATTATTTGTTAAACAATGGAAAAAATTTAATACTGTGATCTTTTTTATGTAATGCTATTAAAAAAAAATTCAGTTCGTTCCATTAATTATTTGTACATTGATTATGGTTGATTATAATTTTATAAATATATAATATATAGTCATTCAAAATACAAAATTTTAAAAGTTTCAAGATACAAAATTTGTAGTCATTCATGCATAAACATAGACAGAGAGAAAACCATACTGCCCATAGCTTATAGCAAGCAGACAAAAAAACCAATTCATTGCCGATAGGCCGCTCACTCAGTCTCACTATCCCCCTGGGTTGCCTCCTCCCAGTCCCTTCCCTCCTCGGAGGTCAATGCTTTGGCTTTCCCTTTTTCTGCTTTAGCTCTCAGTTTTGGAATGCAGTTTAGGCACCTGAAGTCGGGGTCACCCTCCAAGCTTGCCAGTAGTTGTATGATCCTTTCTTCTTCAGTCCTATCTCTCAATTCCCTACCAACCTCCATCCTTGCCACCACATGCAAAGCCTTCAGGACTTCATCCACCTTGGTTAATTTCACAAAGAGTTTCATTGCTTCCCACCCCACTCAGGAACGTTCATGACACTGGTATTTAATTTCATCCTCTAGGGCATGAATAGAAGGAAGAAATTCCTCCTAGTCGTCCCCTTCCTTAATTTGAATGCCAACTCCCGACACCACCTACTCCAAGATTGAATCCAGGTTAATCAAAAAATCCCCATCAATCAATTTGACCAATGTGAGTTTTACCTTTTCCACCTCCGGTTTGAATTCACAGGCCCATGCCAGAATCAGAGAGTAAACCTCCATGTTAGTTTGATACCGGTTACTGATATGTGCCACCTCCTCCGCAAGCATCAGTTGAGTTGTCGCCCACAACTTCTCCTCCTTAAACTTGAACAGTCCTTGCATTCGTTTATCAAATACTTTGCCCAAAAAGGGCACCATCTTCTTGTCTGTTCGAAGTGTGAAATTGGCCTCCATGGTCACCTACAATTTCAAAATCACTTCCTGCAAAAAATGTCTTATAGAAGGTACTATTCTACGAACTACATATTTGTTTTGCTTCAAAGCAAAAACTGGTACACGGGTCAAAAGGTAATAAATTCTGCCTCCGTCTTATAGGTTGGGTAATGAATGTGCATGATAAGGCATTAATGCCATGAGATCAAGAAAAAGATTTCCTGCCACTCCCCTTCCTCTGTTCGTGCGACATGCCGCAAACAACTCCTTCTGCAACAATTAATCGCCACCTTGGCATTTGTACTTACCAAATTTGCTCGCCTTAACAAGTTGAGGACTGCACATTTTTTTAAAATTAATACACTAAAATTATCTTGAACTTATATATATGTTTTTAAACTATTTTTTAAATTCTATATCGTAAACATATTTTCAAAGAATTTTGTTAAACTTTAAATTAATATTTTAGATTTAATATTGAATGTTTTCTTTTTTATATTAAACTTTTACCTTTCAAATTGTATATCAAAATTTATATTTTTATTTAGTTATTTGTTTTATTCTAGAAACTAAGTTTCATGTTTTATACTATTTTTTAATTTCAAATTTTTACAAATAATATTAACATTATATTTAATAGTTATCTCAAACTATTGCACATCTTTAAAATTTAAATGTCTCTTATTATGGGACCGACGACATCTGACAATACTCAAGTTCTCAATAGGTATCATCGTCCGTCGGATGAGCAAAGATCAACGACTTAGGGTGGATTTCGGCCCAAATGTGGGTAGTGAATACATTTGTGAGAACTTCGCTCGGAATTGAACACTTTAAATTTAATTAAATAGAATTAAATCTATAGTCTATAGACTATAAATCTCTTTTTCGGGCGGAATTTTAAAATGATTAAATAGACTTTAAAAGCAAACTTGAAAAGTGACACGAGTATGATGACGTGCCAGAAAAATGGTAGAAGTAGTGGGACCCACTTCATCTAAAAACAGGTAGCATCGACCATTGGATGAACACAGATCAATGGCTAGGGTGGATTTCAGCTTGAATGTGGGAAGTGAACACCTTTCTGAGAACTTTGCTCGGAATTGGACATTTTAAATTTAATTAAATATAATTAAGTCTATAAAGCTTTTTTTCGGGTAGAGGTTTTAAATGATTAAATAGACTTAAAAATCAAACCCGAAAAGTGACACGAGTATGGTGACGTGCCAGAAAATGGCAGAAGTCGTGGGACCCATACATCTAAAAACAGGTACCATCGACTGTTGGATGAACAAAGATCAATGACTTAGGGTGGATTTTGGGGCGAATGTGGGAAGTGAACAGATTTTTGAGAACTTTGCCTGGAAAAGTGACACAAGTATGGTGACATGCCCAAAAACTGGCAAAAGTCATGGGACCCATGACAACTGACAATAGGTACCATCGTCCGTTGGATGAGCAAAGATCAACGACTTAGGGTGGAATTCGGCCCGAATGTGGGAAGTGAACACATTTGGGAGAACTTCACCTAGAATTGAAATGTTTTAAATTTAATTAAATATAATTAAGTCTATAAAGCACTTTTTCAGGTGGAAGTTTAAAATTATTAAACAGACTTAAAAAATAGACCCGTAAAGTCACAACAGGTACCTTGGTCCCTCATCCGTTGGATGGGAAAAGATCAATGACTTAGGGTGGATTTCGGCCCAAATGTGGGAAGTGAACACATTTGGGAGAACTTCACCTGGAATTGAAACGTTTTAAATTTAATTAAATATAATTAAGTCTATTAAGCATTTTTTCGGGTGGAAGTTTAAAATTATTATATAGACTTAAAAAATAGACCCGTAAAGTCACAACAGGTACCTTGGTCCCGAGTCCATTGGATGAGCAAAGATCAACGACTTAGGGTGGATTTCGGCCTGAATGTGGGAAGTGAACACATTTGGGAGAAATTTGCCTAGAATTGAACGTATTACATTTAATGTCCTCAGAATTTATACTGAAGTAGTGAATGTTTTGTCCTTCGGCATTGAATAGTTAATAATAATTAATAAAATTACAACATGATTCTTAATGTCCTCGAAATTTATACTGAAGTAATGAATGTTTTGTCCTTTGACATTGAATAGTTATTAATAGTAATTAATTTTGTCCTTCGACATCGAATAGTTATTAATAGTAATTAATAAAATTACAACATGATTCTAGATATTTTGCCCTTTAGGTTTTACTTTTCTACTTTTTAGAGTTTTCAAAATAAGAGACTCGTAAATCATAATCGTCTTTCATTTCTTGGACAAACTTGTAAATCGAGAGAGATTCATAAACAACTACTAGATTGAGGAATGCAAGTTGCAATAGAGACTATCTGTGCCAATCTAGTGAAATAGAAATTCCGATTTCCGGGTAAAATCTAGAACACCTACATCCCGCCTTTTTTGCTTTTGGTAATCTCGTGGTCCAATTTGAGCGTTGGCATTTTCAGGTTTTTATCTAGCATTATTTTGAATTATTAACAATAATAGTGATGGGGAAAACGGGAAGCAGTAGTTCAACAAGAAGCCAAGTGAAAAACAAAATGTACCTAACCGAATTGGTTAAAACACCAGGTTTCATTGATGAATACCATGATATTTATGACCCTGCTATCCATGGTGAAAAGCGTATCATAGATATTAGATATACATTGTCTAGTAAGGCGGGAGATGCATCTAGGGAAAAATTTACTGTTTTCAACCCAATGTTACAACAAAAAACAAATAAAATCGCATCGTGGGATGTTGGATTGGGAAGCATGGTGTTACCTGAAGTATTCCCTTGCCCTGATTTTGTCATGGTCTGCGCCGAAAATTATGATGAAGATAAAAAAGTAATTGTCAATAAAAATACAAAACAGGAAATTCTATCCATAAACGAGGGAGAATTTGCTTGTTTGTTGAACCTATGATTTGAAGCCCAAAACTCAAACGTCCAAATTGACCTTGAAAAGCTGGCAGGGAATTATGAGAGTCTCGATCCAAGTCGCAAAGATTCATTTATCAAAGCTCTAATAAAGAGTGGTACTAGTATTGTGTTGGATCAGAATCATAAGCCTCCTTATGATTCTAACATTTTTGTTCCATGGGTTGGGGATACTATTTCCTTGTTGTCGTTTTGCCTGGGATTGGAAAATGATAGGGAAGTGGGTGCAAGCCTTCTTGAAATGATTTATAATATCCATTATGCAGGTCAGCTAGTAAGATATAATTTTATTGAGCACATTGTAAAATCCATGCAAAAACAATTACTAATGATCAAAAAAGGTTCGTGTAAGACATTTAGGTTCTCATCCTACTTGTGCTATCTCCTTCTATCCAAGTATCATGCAATATTCAAGACCAACAAGCTTCAAATTGTGAGCTATAAGATTGATGAGAAGAATGGGAAGAGAACAGAGTGTCCAATATATGATTAGACACCAAAGATAAAGATGCATGATAACAGAAAGAAGTACAACCATTTTGTAGACTTCTTTTTGGCACCAATGTATAATGAAATTACAAGCACTCCAATGCCTAGGTTGCTTGTGTCTTATAAAGATTGCATTCAACTCGGAAGTCAAATAGAATTGGCTGACTGGTTTTTCATGGAAGAATTCACTATGTTAAGGTTTTACGGATCGATAGTAAAACCATGTAGACTTCCAATACATGTGACAGAGAGGCTATTTGCATTAGAGTATGTATGACAATTGGAGAGCACAGATAGGAACTTCCATGGTCAACAAAATAAGATCATATTTCCTTCCTTGCCTTTCTCATGTGGAGGGTTCACATTTGAGAGAAAAGCATTCGATGTGGCACATGATTTTTTGACAGTTTTTAACTTTGGTGATGAGGGTCTCTGGCAGTATGATCCAATCAGTGTACTTCAAGCAAGGCTTAAGAAAAATGGGAACTCTTCAGTGTTATGTCAACATAAAAGTAAACCATTGCTAGAAAATCTTAGAAACATGGACTCTTGGGATGAGGTTAAAAAAGAGATGGAGAAAATTGCAGCTGACAATAACATTTCAATAGAAGAAATTTCATCACAAATTATGGCATTGTAAATGCACACAGAGAGGACAACAGAGGAGGGCTATGGCATCCAAAATAGGATGTCCTACAATTTCTACCTAAATTATGCTAATCCATCTAACAAATCTATTCCCAAATCAATTCTGCATGAATGTAAAGAGAATTATTTCACTCAAACCAAAATAAATGATTTTTGGACTATGAGGAGGAATCTCGGTGAACCAAAGACAAGTGCAGAATTTGAGAGCATTGACGAGGATGCAAAGTTTAGCAAATTGTTGGATATGGAGCATGGCAGGACTGAAGATGATGATGAGCATGAGGTTGCCATTGAGCCCCCTCCAACAACTACTACAATCCCGAAAATATTAGGTGGAGTCAGTGAGTCCATGAAAGAAAAATATAGCAGAGGGGCAAACCTTGTGGAAAAAATGGGTTTTGAAGGTGGTGGTCTAGGTGCCAGAGGAGAGGGCATTTGGTATCCACTTCAGGTACAACTTCCATCACAGTCAAAATCAAAAGGTCCTTATAAACTAGTCATTGGACTTGATTCTTCAGATTCATCATGGATAGGTACTACTCATTACCCTCAGGGTCCACCTACATTTGTTTCAGGTTCAAATCCACAACCACCACCACATCATGGTATTCCCATTGGTGGTGAATCAAGTGCCATTGCCAGTGGTGGGGAATCTGGGGATAGTATTCCTATTATTGTTCAGTCAAGTGCCACTGTGATTGGTGGGGTTGGCATGGGTACTACTACTGATACTAGTTGTCTTGGTGTTGGACAAGGGCAACAACAAAATATCTCTCACAAGAGGCCACTAGAGGTAGATACTCAATCTCATACTATTGAGAATCCTATATCAAGTGCCACTAACACTACAAATCAATCATTTGCAGCTTCAGATCACACACCTCAAAAGACTATGAAAACTACACATGAAAGTGTTAGTGGGAGTGGGACAACATTAGGAACTGTTGTTGGTAATCCTAGTCAAGCATTAGTTAAAACCATAGGAATAAGTGGAACTGGAGCCTATGGTATTCCTATGTCACCCTTCAAACATTCAATTGCTTCAGCAAGACCAAATTTTCAATTTCGTGATTACTATGAAAAATATGAACACACAACAAAAGCAAAAAAAGAAAAAAAGAAAGCATTTCATAGGGTTTCCGTGTCTGAAGTTGTAAACGAACAACCTGCAAGGAACATGGTATTTCCAACATATGACCCACAAAAAGATATGATGGAGTTCATGGTTGTTATGCCCCCGGGCCCATCTAAACATAAAAATCCACCACACAGTTAGATAGATCCCTCTCAATTTCAAGTTAGCACCCTCCAAATGGATTTTTCCAAAGTACATAATGTGGACAAAATGAGTGTGTCAAAAAGGACTAACGAAGTGGTCAACACTTCACTGCTAGAGGTGGAGAGAGAAAAAAATAAACTGGAGAAACAGATAGAAAAGTTACAGGCAGACCCGGAAAACGAAAAAATCAAGGAGGAAAGCAGCAGATAGCAAGTGCAATGATTTACAGAAAAGGATAAAAAATTTGGGCTCTACAGTAGAAATTGTAGAGCAGGAGAAGAAGGATGCAAAATTGAAGGACCTGACAGAAAAACTAGCTAAAAGCAATAAAAAAATTGTTGAGGAAAAAGCCAGTTTTCAAAAATTATACAAAAGTTATGAGTCTGCTGCCACCAAAATGAAAAAATTATAGGACCTATTGGATCATGGGAAGGAAAAAGAAAAAAATTTGCAAGAGGAAGTAGAGGAAGAAAGAAAAAAATGTGCACAAATGAAAGAAGACCTGCACAATGCAAATGATAAAATAAAAACTTTGGAGGATAGATTGAAAGATAATATAAAAAATACAATGAAGTATATACAAGAAAACATTTGGTGGTAAATAATGCAGAGGAGTGAGAAGTTGTGTGAATGGTTTCAATTGATTGAAAGTATGAGACTAATTTTTATAAAAATCAAAGGGCACTATGAGAAGAGCACACATTTTTATTCAAAAGAGGAAATGGCAAAAAATATTCTGAAAGTAGTCTACAGTTCCAGTGATAGCTACTTGGCATCCAAGGGAATTAAGAGCCGCATTGATGCCACAGTTAAGACATCATCTATCATTCAAAAATGCCAGAAGCTAAGGGAAACAACAAAAGTTATGGAAAGTTGTGGAAAAAAGATATTGAAGCTGCAAGAAAAGAAAAATAATTTGATTAAACATGGTTTGCCTAAGCCTATTGACACATCAAATAATTTCATTGGAGAAGAATCTTACAAAAAAAGCATGGAGATAAAAATGAAGTTTGATTTAGACTTGCTTCCAAAGGACACAACTCCCAAAAGCTTTCTGGAATTCATCCAACCATTTATAACTCTAAATTCAGTATTGGATGAAACAGTGATGTTAAGTAAATCTTCTAAATATGGAATGTTGACTAATTTGGAGTTGACTTTCCATAGTTTATAGAATATTGACCTTCCATCAGATGAAGAGTGGAGCACCCTACAAAAACTGGCATAGAATTCTTAAGAATCATAGTATGTATTGCACAATTTTCTTGTTTTATTCTTAATTTCAAGGTTTTATGTTTTTTCTATTTGCTATTTTGCTAATCCAGCCTATGAATCTATGATGCACTCACTATTTCTATTTTGCTAATCCAACCTATGAATCTATGATGCACAGTGCAAAACTTTAGCTAGTAAATTTGTATTCTCAAATTCTCCCTTGCTTTAACATTTATGCATTTCTCTATTTCTGATTAGTAGGTTTTAGGCACTACTATTATCTATGTTTAATTTGTCATGGCGTGAATTAATATTTAATTTTGAACTCTATTTTTTGAACAGGAGACATCAAACATGTAGCAGATGTTAAATTGCTAATATAGCATGTGATGGCTATATAAATCTGTGCTAAGTTTGTGATTTTGATGTTCAGTCTTCACATATTGCAAACTTGCAATTCGACCTGAAGCTGTTGTTGCTCCCTTGTTTCTATAAAAGGGAATTCAGGGTCATTTGCAAAGGGTTCTGAAACTTTGTATGCACTTTTACAATTGGCATGGAGAATCACACAGATTGGTGTATTTTTATTGAATGAATTGTATCATATGTCTATATTTTGAAAGAATTAATGAAAATCTAAGTTCTCGACATGTGTATTACTATTGAATGAATTGTATCATATGGTTCTGAAATGTATCACACAGATTTGAGACTCAAACATGTATAAATAAACAATAAACATCTCTGTATCAATAAACACATTATGGTTTTTTTTTTATTATGCTGTTTTAAATCTGGAAATAGAAAGTTGAAAACTACAATTACAAATCAATATTAAATTCTAATTGCAAAAAGTAATACGATTTTGTAATATGAATGATGAGATACAGTAATAAGATTAATAAATACCAATCTCTTATAGTTGCCATTCATCCTCATCAAATTCAGTGCTTTCTTGATTCTTGTTTGTGGCTTCTTCACTCTGAGTCTGCATACCTTCACTGAACTGCATCTCAATGCTACCAGTAGGTCCAGTACATGAGTCAATAGTCCCATTTTGGTTTGAAGTGTTGCCCAAATCTCTTCTTTCACATTTGATCCTCCTAATTTGCAGTGCCCTATCGTAAGGAAAAGTGTGGACAACATACCTAGATGTATAGAGCCTCAAGCAATTTTCTAAATTTTTGTCTAGTTTGTTTCTTAGCTTTGATTATAGGAACCCCAAAGACCTAAAAACTCTCTCATCTTCCACAGAACCCAATATCATGGTAAGACATAAATCAGCAAGCTTCACATATTCTAGCATTGAATCATGCAGTGTTGAGTTCTCAGCTATAGATTTCCAAAGCCTTGTTACTGATCCCTCTTCGCGGGGGTTCTCCATTTTGGCATATTGTTCTTTCATAGTGTATGCAAAATGAGATTATTTCTCTCGAAGATGATTTTCATCTAATATTCCATTTATAGTTACTCCATTCAATTCTCTGGATATGCAAAATTGTTTTGTCAAAGTCAGTAGCTTACTTCAAAAATTGGCTGCATTATTGAAGTTCCAATAATGAGGAAACACAATAGACATGGCTTCGAGTAGGTTGTTAGGAGGGAATCTGCTTCTAATTTGTGAGGAAAGATCATATGCAATTTTATTCATAGAAGTAGTTACAGTCTCAATGATCTTGTCGAAATCTTCCCTTGTAACTCTTGCTTTTTGCTTCCTAGGGCGCTTTCCTGGTTCCTCGGGGTCGACCATGGCATAGAAGTGCATTGGTATCTCAACTCCCTGTACATTGGCACATACCTCCCCGTCTGCACCGATTTGTAAAAAGTTATCAGGATTGTTCAAATCTGTGAGTGTCCACCACTTAACAAATTTTTCATCAGATAGTGTTGGTTGATTTCGATAGAGATTGTCGAGGGTCATGCATGTCATCTTACACAACGTAGCATATTTTGCAATATACAGAGCTCTTTTTTGGGCAACCTTCATAATATTCCTCATTTCCTCTAGCATGGGCAAAAGAGCTACTAAAGCTAAGAGTGCCTCTAAATTACTTAACTTGCCAAGAAGTTCAGGAAATTTTGGTTGATCTGATTCATCGCGAGTTGTGTGAAATAGTCCAATCAAGGATGCATATTCTGAAAACACTCGATGCACTGGACCATCCAAAGAGATCCATCTGGTATCATTATCCTTGAGAAGCTTGTTCCCATCAGTTAATCCATCAGCAAAGTGTTGAAGTTCCATAAATCGCTTGGGACTTTGACAGAAGTGTGAGTAGAGCTCTTTGATTAAAATTTCAATTTTTTTAACCGAAGCAAACTTGCTCACAATTCCAAAAGCTAGATTCATTCTGTGAGCCATGCAGTGAATTGCAGTAATGTACGATGCAAATGAAGTTTCAATCTTTGTACAAAGACCGTTCCTATGACCTTGCATTACTGAAGCTCCATCTTCTCCAACACAAACCAATTTTTTGGCTACCGTCATGTCATCCATACCTCCATATTCAATTAAATTTCTCTTTACTAGTTGAAATAAATTTTTCACTATCGCACTCTCCTTCATTTTAGCAACAGATAGTAGATCAGGTTGGCGGGTATGATTCTCTACAGTATAAACATGCATGCATACCCATGAAGTATTGTCTACTGCCATAACTTCATCTAAAGAAAATGCAATAAAGTTTGACTCTCTTATTTTTTCTTGTACATCTTCTTTTTCAACCTCAGCAAGACAACTTGCCCATTCCCATCCATTGTTTACTGACTAGTGTCTATTAGGATAGTTAGGAACTTTCAAAAATAGTAATAAATCACTAATTGATGGGAAATTTGTCATAGCACACCCTCTGCTCAAAATATGAAAAATAACGCTTAACTGAACAACTTTCCCCAGTTGTTCTATTTGCATTGCTTTTCCAAAAATAGCTTCAATAGAACCTTTAACTTTAGCAGGCTTCGTCTGTAATTTCTCATGAAAATAATACTCTTTGGCATTCCTCACATGCTTACATTCCTCCTTTGTTTTCCATCTTATCATTGATTTTTCAAACCCGTCTATCATTCATTTTTCATAAATTTTACCCATATGCTTTTCTATGGTGTCAAATTTTAACTGCAACCTAATTTCCTTGTTATGTTTCCAAGTGCAAATCTTACACCTGCATTCTATTGGAGGCTTGCCTTCAATTGGATTCTCCACTGGTTCAATGAATGGATACTTTGATGCCCAATTAATTTGAAAATTCCTCACTGACATATCCCACTCCCGATCCTTTTTTGATTGTGGTTCACCCTTTTTTGATATGGCTTTTCTTTTCCCCTTTCGTGCATTATCATCAATGGCATTATCACCCAAGTCGATTATATCATTCCGACTAACTTGGGTATCTACCAGATAATCTTCTTCAAGATCATCCTGATCTGAGATATCAGGTTCACCGTTGTCTTCAACATGCAGTGTAGGTGGTGAATTTTGTATTTGTGCTTGTGATGATGTACCTTCCTGATTTTCACCACAATCTTTTCCAATGCCAAAGTACAAAGACAATGTTCTGCTTTTTGTTGGCCTCTCCTGGCCTTCCCCACATTTAGGTTTCCTACCCGTCTTCTTGTTTGACATCTCCAATGAAATAAAGGCTACCAAAAAAATATCAATTTGTTGAAGAATCAATAATAGACTATAATGTATAATATACCACTTCAAAAATATGACCGCTCACCTTTAGACTTTAGGTCACTAGCAGTCGCCAATGCAGTCAACAACAATGATTTTCCTTGGTCTGAAAATTCGCTATTGATTAGAGATTAGAGCCTAGAACCCACCAGATTGTGTTGAGATAGATCTGATCTTTGCATGTATTTATACCAATCCTTATATGGTGAATTTCGCAGGAATTTTATATGGTATACAAATATTTGGTTAATCCCGCATAACTATAACACGACTTATGTAATTTTCGAGGTGATTATAGGTCGTCCAAATATGACTTATGTAATTTTCGAGGTGATTATAGGTCATCCAAATAATAGGCGAGTACAATATAGTTGGCGAAAGTTGGGGTGAATGGAGACACGCGTCGACAAGATGTCGGGCGAATTGGGTCCCCCTGGCTAACAAATCTTCACATGCCTATAGGTGAATTAAGGTCATCTATTAAGGCAACCTTAGAGAGTGTAGGTGAAACAATTAAATTTACTGTGTGTCCACCATATATTGTATTGGCGAAATCATCGCATAGAAATATTTAATTGCATAAAACATATGGCGATCGGGTTGTGACTTTGACAGAAATTGATAATGTTCTAGCGACATGGCCACCTCCAGTTAGTATAAAATATTCGCCATTTCTGACATGGCCGATGTGAAAAAATCGCCATTGGCGAATATTCGCCACTAAAGTAATCTCTGTAGGAGAAACAATATAATATTCCACATGAGGTGGATCACCCACCAAAGGTGGAATGTAACAACAAGATAAGACCACAAAAGGTGGAAATTCTCCTACACACACTATCCCAATGTGGCACAAACACCCAAGTGTCTCATACCCAAACTACTATGATATGCATGTACCTAAGTAAACTTAAGTAAGGTGTAATAATATCCAAGATGAATAATTAATTACACCAACAAGGACGAAGAGCACCACTCTTTTTCAGATTTTGTAGGCCTCGCTAATCCTCCTATTTCCCCCTGGATGAATCAATACATCTAAATCCTCTTGCAACATGATATCAACAAAATGTCAGTTCTTGATCCAATCAATCGCTTTGATCGATCAATCAGCTATCCTATCCACTCACTTGAGATTTCTAGGAATCTCTATCTAATCTTGAGTTTACATCATTGACGTTCATCACTCATGAAGTCAATCAAACTCTATCCTATCAGATCATCAAAGCTTTGAGTTTATATCATTCTCTCATTGATCATGAAGTCAATCAGACTCTATCAATCATCAAATCAAGCAAAACATCAAAGTAATCGAAGAGCTGACATTTTCATCAACCAAAGTTGTAGAAATTTCAATCAATTATCATGAGATCAATCACTTATCCAAAATTTTCAACAATTTCATGATGAATCTCCCGAGGGGGCACACAATCAGGATTTTTATCTTCATCAGGCGCATTATCGAGACTTGATTTAATCTTTGAAACAATGTTGTCTCAACATCATTTCAAAGAGGGGCAAAATGTATACACATAAAAATGGCTATGAGCAATTAAATAATTATTTAATATTTATTTAATAAGTATTCTTCTATTAAATAGTTAATTTGAAAAGATAAATTAATTTAATTCAGTTTATGTCCTTCTATTATATATCAGGCGTCTTTGATGATTCTACCGCCAATTTAGGCATTTATCCTGCACAACCGGACGCGGATATATACCTGATCTATCCTCCTTGAACCAATTGATTAGTAAACAATAACAACAAAAAGAAGAAAACACCAATATCTTTATTGAAGCTTAATTAAAAAATTACATAGAGGCTGTATATATAAAGAATTTGCAGTCTAGAAGAATAAATAATAACTGTAGTTCTAAATATATTCCTAGTTTTGCATGGAAAGCTACTAAGGCTCTCAAACTAAAAAAAGCAAACTACTCCCTAAATTAAGAATACAATAAGTGCATGCACAACATGCTTTATTTACTAAAAACAAACTCATGCAAAAAGCAAAACTAAAAATAGTCCTAATGATTCATGCATGCTGGATTACATGCTTTATTTGCATGAATAAACAAAAAAAGACTATTAACGAAAAATAGCTTATGCATGGTGATGAATGGATAGCTTCATGTCCAAACTAGAGTTGCATGGAGTTGCATGCTAGAGTAGCATCAATTATCAACATACTCCCCCTTGATGTTGAGAGGGCTAACAATCTTATCTCGTAGTGCTATAAACTGAGCTTTCACAAGCGCTTTGGTGAATATATCTGCTAGCTGATCCTGGGTGTTGATGTGCTTCAATTCGACATCCTTCTTTTGCACCAAATCTCGTATGAAGTGATATTTCAAATCAAAATTCTTAGTTCTGCTGTGATGAACCGGATTCTTAGCTAACTTGATGGCACTCACATTGTCACAATAAATTACTATAGGCTGAATTTGTTTTTCTCCAATTTCTTCCAAAACTTTTCTGAGCCAAAGAGCTTGTGTACCTGCTGAGGTAATTGCAACATACTCCGCTTCTGTAGATGAGAGGGCAACAATACTTTGCTTTTTTGAGCTCCAGGTAATTAAACCAGAACCAAAAGAAAAACAATTTCCAGATGTAGATTTACGGTCATCTATACTACCTCCCCAATCTGAATCACTAAAACCTACTAGATTGAACTTTTCAGAAGGGTAGTAATGAATACCAAAACTTAAATTCCCTTTCACATACCTCAAAATCCTCTTGGTTGCCTTCATATGTATTTCAGATTAATTTGTCATATACCTTGAAACAAGTGAAACTGAATAGGCAATATCAGGCCTCGTGTGGATTAGAAACATCAAGCTCCCCACAATACTTCTGTAAGTTGTCTCATCAACTAAATCAGCACCATCATCTCTACATAACAATACTTCCATTTTATTTTTAGAAGGACATGAACCGAATTAATTTAATTCAGTTCATGTCCTTCTATTAATTAATTTAATTGAAATATTTTATTAATTAATTAATTTATTCTTTTCCTCTAATCAATTAATTAAATATCTAATATTTAATTATTCCTCTAATCAATTAATTAAATATCTAATATTTAATTATTCCTCTAATCAATTAAATATCTAATATTTAATGGTTATTCTTCTATCCTATAGTCTCAAATATTAAGTAATTTCTTAATTATTTAATCCCTTTTCCAACTCATCTTCCATCTCCACTTCATCTTTCCTTTGCCAACTCATCTATCATGTGGCTAAATTAATTCAACAAAATAAAATAAAATAAAATAATTTATTAGCCACTTATCTCCAACTTCCAAAATAAATGAAATATTGTGTACGTACACATATTTCCTAACCTTCTTTTATATTCTCTCCAACATCCCTATATCTTAGGAGGCCTTGAGTCAACTTGTCCTCTCATTCCTACATCTTCTCCAACTATCCTATATTCTCTCAAGTCTTCCCCTTGGTCAAGGTGGGATGAGTGACACTTGTTTTCTCCTTCCCGCTTTCTCTCAACCTTCAGCTTCTTGCTCATAGCCATCCAATCTGCAAGATTTCATTATGATCATTGATCTCTGCCACCTAAGCTCATGCACTAAAAAATCTATAAAAAGAGGTCTCCTAAGCCAGTTTGAAACTAATAGAAAAAAATAGACTAATAGCTAATCATATAGTCATCTAGGAGTCTTCATCATCCATCCATGAGTTTGAGTTTGAAGCAAATATCATTTTAGAGTTTTGAGCATAAATCATTTTCATAGCATTTTAGCTTAATATCATTTGTATATCATAGTATTAGTTAACTATCAGTCCATTCTTCATATGCCATCTTGGAAGCTACCAGTGCTTGTCTGAGAGCAAATCGTCTGCAACCAGGAATAGTGGAGTTAGGAAACAATGAGACTTAAATCATGAAGGTAATACTGTTTTCATTTTATATTCATTTCATGTAGTTTCATTGGTTGAGTTTGGATTTCCTGTAGTATTTCCTTTGTATTTTGTGAAGCTAATATGCTGTAGGTAGTATTTTGAAGATGAAATTCAAGTCGACACAATAATTTTTTTTTTTAATTTTTATTTATTTATTTTTATTTATTTATTTTTATTTTCATGTTTATCTAAAGCTCCAATGCTTGCCCATATAACTAAGGCCTTCATTCCATGTTCAACACTCAAGCCTTATGATAATATTTTCAACGCCCTTGCTCCCTCCTCTATTATGATTTTAATATTTTGATGAGAAAAATTAAGGGAAATATACTACCCATAGAAATGGGCCCCTTGAAACTGAAAATATGGTTGAAATTTTGTCCTTTAAGAAAGCCCACTTCCTACCAAATGAGAGGTAAACCACATAGAAGGGTATCTATTGATGAAGAAGATGGTAAGCATAAGTATGCTACGTCAGCTACATATTATATTAAACATTAATGTGTCCCCCTTTTCAAAATTATTAGTTCACCAAAATTAACCTTTCTGAGCATTCAACATTCAACATTTTGTTTCTATTAACTAAGAAGTTGTGAGATTTTTTAATGTAAATTCAATTTGTATTTTCTTTAATTTTTTTGTATTTTTTAAAATTTGTTTTAATAATTTTATTTTAAATTAATTTAATTTAGTGACATGTTATTGTAATACATAATTTTCATTAGGAATAGAATATTTTTCGTAATTTTTTATTAACTTAAATATTTATTGTACATTTTTTAATAATTTTTAATTGAATATTTTTTTTATTATTAATTTTAAATTCATATTAATAAAATTTTTAACATGTATTTTTTTGTATTGTATTTTTCTTATTCTATATATTGAAATTATTATTTCGTAACAAGAACATATAAGTATATTATTTACTACATTTTTAATTCTATTTTTTTATAGTTTCATATATGTTTTGATTGAGGTGTTGTTAAATTGAGTATTCAATTTTATTTTTAATGCAGATTTAAAAATGAAGATATAATAATATTTACTACATTTTCAAAACTTCTTCTTTCTTTTTTTTTTAAAATAATGAATAATAATTTTTTTTAATTAAAATTAAAATTAAAGATTAAATAATTGTTACTTTGTGCATGGCCTACTTTATTCTCTTTGTTTTGAAAAATCCAAGTGAACTAATAATAGTTATTCATGATATTACAATTTGTCTGGTTGTATGATAGATTTTTTTTTTTAATTTATATGATTTAAAAGACAAATGAATATACTATCTATAAATATATTTTTACCATCATTTTTTACTTCCATGCAATATTAATAAATTATATAATATTAAAAATTAATTTTTCCCTATTCATTGAAATATTGTTAAAATTTATATTTCAACAAATAAATTTTCAAACCTTTAAAAATCAAATGTAGGAAGATTTTTTTTAAACATTGTTTGGTACATGAATAATTATTTTATTGATTATTTAAAGAGTTTTCAATTTGTATAACCTAAAAATAAAATATTAAATTCATCAAATAACTTCATTATATGCTTTAATAGTTATAGTTTCATTATGTTTTAATTTAAATGTTGTTAATATAATTTTTTATTTTATTTTTAAAATATTTATATAAATAATAATATTAAGAAAATTAAATTTTCAAATATTTATATAGATTAAAAAAGGCACACATATAATATTTACTATGTTTTTAATAACTTTTTTTTTAATAGATTAAAAAAGGCACACATAATATTTACTATATTTATATATAAAGATTAAATAAGTTACTTTGCGTGAATTATTTTAGTTTCTTGGTTATTGTATGCCAAATAATTAAATATTTTGATTGGTTCAAATAAAATTATTTAATCACTAGTTAGTTGCTAGTTGAAGATGTAGCCTGGCCTATAGTTCCATGCCATGGTAGGAACTAATACTAGTGTTATCTTTATATACTTATATTAGAATAGTATGAAAATATATTTTTACTTTATTTTGTACATAAGTAAATGTTATATATAAAGATAACATTATATACTATTTATAAAATGAACAACTTTATTTTATGTCTTACAAAATAAAGTGAAATAATTTTTTTATATTATTTTCATATAAATAAAAAATAAAATAAAAAATTCCACCAAAACATAAGAAATTCAATTTAATCCATACATTAAAATTAAAAATAATTTAAATATAATAAAAAATAACTAAATGAAAATAATAATAATTAAAAAAAGGGCAAAAATAAAAACCATTCTAGTTAGTTTCTTCAATGAAATTCTCGTGGTCGCTACGGATGCCAGAATAATTAAAAAAAGGGCACTAATAATTTTTTAAACAGTCCGACTTGAGCGAGAATGCCAATCCTCCATTCTCTAGGGGAGAGGGACCAATAGTCATTAGGGATAACTTCGTCAACATGTAGCCGTCGTAAGACCTCAGTTTTTATTTAGAAATGTAATATGGACACTTAACTATCTACAACTAAGGTTTGAAGGTGTGACTCATCATGCAAGTCGTCAAAATAACAAGTCTAGTGTGAAGTGTAAAAAAAAATGACTTTTTAAAGATTTGACCAAAACTTAATCTAAAAATCGCTAGTTGTTGAATAAAAAAATATCATTTGTAATTAATATTATATCATATTTTTATATAAAATATAACTTATATGTAACTTAAATGGACCAAATACCTATTAGTAATCATAAATGTGTGTTATCTCTAACTTTTATATCCAACACCAAAGGACCAATAGTTGAACACAAAAACAACATATTATGATATAAAATAAAACTTATATGAACAGAAAGGGACCAATTGTTGAACACTTAAATCTTTAGACAATCCCTCACATTTCATGGAGAAAAAAAAGGTATTTATTGTGTTCACCTTTTATATTTGTGATAAGACAAATTACTAATATGAAATACTCCAATGCTACCCCAATAGTTGTACACACAAGAATAATATTTTTTCACTATGATAACAGTTTAAGTGACTATCTTATTTTATAAATGACATACTTATAGTGGATAGCTATGATATTTTATTTGAAACAAAAAATGATCTATTTCACTTGTTAATTAATGTATTTATGCATTTTTTATATAACATTTATAGGTTCTTTTATGTTCAAGTATTGGTCCATTTTGATCAACATTTAGCTTTTTTTTATTTACATGTAGATTAATTATTTACATTATACAATATAAATATGTGGCAATACTAGATATTATATGCACAATTGTTATAAGACTATTGGACGTACAACTACTAGTCCCTCTCCCCTATATATATATATATATTTTGATTATCACTCTCACTGAAAATAACACGTGCCGTATGGGAATCCCCAAGTAGAACGTGAGTTTTCCATGGATAACGTTAGGTTTCCTAGCCTTTTTATACGAGACCAAATGCAAATGACAGAAGGCGAACAAATATTTGTGGCCTTGTGAAAGTTGTGCATTGAGTTCCGATGGGCAAAGCCAGTTTTCTCCCTTTCATCCTCCTCCTCCTCCTCCTCCTTGGGTTGGGAAAAAATGCCTCTGCGGCTAGGCATTCTGTCAATGGGTGTTCTGCTTGGAGAACCAACGTGGAGAGCAACAATGCCAGGGGTTGGAAAGTGGTGCCTCCACGCTGCGTCTCCAACGTGGGGGAATACATGGAAAGGGGCCAATACTTGCTAGATTTCAAAATAGCCATTGAACAAAGCCTGGCTTACGTTAAAGATTTGGAGTTGCGAGGGGACGGCAAGGATGCTTGGGTCTTTGACACAGACGAAACGACATTATCAAATCTGCCCTATTACAGAAAGCACCAATATGGGTTCGAAAGTTTTTCGGTTTTTTTACTCATTTCTATTGAGCTGCATGACATTTTGAGTCACACAGTTTGCATGTTTATTTGCAGGGGAGAGGCTTACAACTCTACGCCGTTCAACGCATGGGTAGAGGAAGGAACAGCCCCAGTGTTGCCGTCATCGTTGCAGTTGTACAACGTTTTGTTGATGAAAGGCGTCAAAATCTTTTTCATCACCGGAAGAGACGAAGAGTATCGCGAGGTCACAACGAAGAACCTTATGACGGCCGGTTACAGAAAATGGTCAGGCATAATCATGAGGTATGTTGTTCTAGCTTATACCCGCTCTATTAATTACAAGTGGGAAATCGTTTTTTTTGTTTCTTTGCATGTTTTAATGGCGGCGTGTTTATGTTGTAGGGGCGAGAACGATCAGGGAACGACAGCGTTGGAGTACAAGTCAGGGAAGAGGGATGAGCTTGGGAAGAACGGGTATCGGATTTTGGGAAATGTTGGGGACCAGTGGAGTGACTTAACTGGAACTTCTGTGGGCTCTCGTACTTTTAAGCTTCCTAATCCCATGTATTATATCAGCTAGGACTGACTTCATTGAAATCGATTGCACAGAGATTTTAGACTGTTGATTCACGAGAAATCTGTTGTAGTGGTTATTTAAGTTTAGAACGTATGCTTTTGCCCTGGAGAGTTCAGAAAATAGACAGTATGTGTCAGATTGTAGAGGGACGCTTTTCTCCATGATGGTTTATAACCTTGTCTTATTTCGAAGGATAATTAAATATGATATTCAAATCACATGTAAGCTTCCGTGCTTTTAGATTAATAAATATTTTTGAAAATCTTATGATCAATAGATAGGGCATAACATAATAGTTGTGATGAAAAATTTGTTGATTTATTAAATGTCTGTATGGGATTAATAATCATGAATCATAAGTATTCATAGTTGAATGATGGGTATTATTTATCATGAATCATAAGTATTCATAGTTGAATGATGGGTATTATTTGTAAAAACAATAAATCATCAAACATTATGAAATATTATTATAAAATATTACTTATTGCACAACTACTAACTCTATCATTTTGTTGGAGTCTTTTTTAAACACCTCAATAAAAAGTTGACTGTCTAGTTGACTGTTTAGTTGACTGTCTTTCTACAGCTGTTTTGTTAGCTTCTTGATCTTTAAATGCAGTATTGAAAATAGGATGAGAACTTATAATCTAAAAGAAGCCAACACATTTGTTGTATTGAGTTTGTTTATGTTGATCTTTATGTAAGTTTGATTTCTTTCTTTCAATAAATGAAAAGAATGATAAAGTGACATCATATTTGGTGAAGTGAACTTGAAACCATAGTTATAATTAGGGTCTTGCTAAGCCACTCTACAAAATTAGAAGTGATTTGATATCACTATGAATGATTTTAAGAGACATAAAGGATGAAATCATTAAGATTATGACATTTTTTTTTAATCAAGAGTTATATTTTAAATTTTATTTTGATGTCTGATTTTTTATAAATCAAGATGATGGATGCTAATAGTAATTTACAATTTCTAATTTTGTTAGGAAAATGGTGTCTCCACATTGCAATAGTAAAAGAGTACTGGTGTATTTAGATGGCTAGATAGGCACTTTGTGTTTGTTCCACTTCCAGGTGTATTTTGAGTGTTAGATAAGAAATGTTGGATTTTTCCTACTGGTGCATTCTGTATGTTGTGGAAGTGCATCTAGAGTGCTTGATGGTTGATAAAGCCACATTTTATGTATGGTTTATCATTGTATATCTTGATAGTTTATTATTAGGTCATAGATCTAACAATAGATATTTTGTGTGCTTTGTTTGCCCTAGAAGGCAACTCTATATTATGAGGGCATTGTATTACGACTATGTACAATGATGTATTTTGAGAGTTTGATAGCTATTGAGTTGTTTCTAGATTCCATTAGTAATATTCATACGAGAAGCTTCTCTGCAAGTATAATGAATATTATATTGGGCAATTTTTGGAGAGTAAGGTTTTTCTCCTGAAAGAGTTTTCCCCATATAAATCACTCGGTTGTGGTATGCATGTTATTTATGTTTGTTTTTATTAAGTTTTTGTAACTGTTGTAAAATTCTGTAAAATTTTTGTGTTACCCTCCTTTCAAGATTAGTATAGGAAGTTGCTCTGCTACCATAACTTCCTTACCAGTGGTATTAGACCCTGATCACCTTTGGTTTCAATTGTGGGTTGTTGAGTTTTTTGAATTCTTCCAAATTTGAGTGGGAGCTTATGCAGAAGATACTTTGTGATCTTGTTGTAGGAATTTTCAAATGACAAGTTCGTTAGGGAGAGTAAAGATGGAATTTTTTTTTAGAAATAATTTGAAATGTGGAAGCTGAAGATGGAGGATCTGTTAATAGAGTGAGATCTGTGAGATGTTATTGATGAGAAGGTCTTTAGACCTATAAATCCTATTGTGTTTGTTCAATATAATGTAATGGACCATAAGGCCAAGGGTCTAATATATGGGCTTTGGTTAAAATGTTTGTTGTTTTGTTTTGTCTTATTTTCCTAGATATGTGAGTTAATTCACTTTTGGATTTTTTTCATACCTTTTTTTGTTTTATTTTTATACTTGATATGGATATCATTGTATGCCTCACACTCAATAAAATTCTATCTCTACCATGCCCTTGGTGAAAATAGGCATGTTCTCATTTCTTTTATTTTGGATATAGTCCATCTACTTGTCTCAAACCTTTTTTTGTCTCTACCATGCCATTGTTGAAAAGTAGGCATGTTCTCATGTCTTCTCCTTTACCTAAGAGGATGAAGTCCAATCCTCAAGTGGACACTTAACAATTTTATTTTTTCTCTTAATTGGTACTTCCATCTATGTCTTTTTTGTTGTGTCCCCATGTGGACTTAAGGTCCTTGACATAGTATATTTTCTTTCAACCAATTTTCTTGTCCACATAGTAGTCTTGAATTATTAAACATTTTTTTAAAATTTTCTTATTGGTTCTTGGATACTCTTGCAATTTAATGTCACATTTACCTTGTTAATATTTTTATCCTAACATATTCTTCCTTTGAATCTAGTAAAAACACTCATTTTTTAGTTGAAATAATTTCAAATAAAACTAAAATTTGAGTTTGAGGTTCCTTATATTTGAATGGTTTTAAATTATTTTTTGTTGACCTCTTTTGTTACTTGATATACTAATCCCTCATACTTTACTTATTAAACATCAATGTTTACAAGTAAGTTGAAAAAGATATACTTGTTTTTACAATTGCATAAATAATTCAACAATCTTATACTTCTATAGTAGTAAGTATGAATCTTTCTAACTTTCTCCTATTTCTTTTCCCCACCAAACTTCTCAAATGAGATGCTTATGAAAATCAATTCCAAGGTACTTGTCTTTCACTATTTCTAGTGGGATTTCTTTACAAACACAACAAAATTGTTTAATTCTTCTTTTTAATGAAAAGATCAGAGTTTGGCTTATCTCATGTTCACTTACATTAGAAGAGTATTTAAGACCCTTGAATATTTTCTCAAATTATAGATGTTTTTGTAGTTAGAATGAAATCATGGACATAAAAGAATAATTTCACCACATACCAAAGTTGGAGACCCAAAATTGGTTCAATGTAAAGGAAAGTGATATTAGAACAATTTAATTGACTATTAATTTTAGAATTAATTTTTTTTTTGATCAATTGCTTATTATAGACAACTTTTGGACTCAACTCTATACTTTTGCGTTGACATTTTTACATCACACTTGATCCATCATCAAAAAGAGAAAAATAAAGATAAGGATTACAAACAAAACCATAAAAAAAGAGGCTTTAATAAGATAAAAAATCAAAGAAGAAAACTACAATTTAGATCTTTACTCTTCTCAAATAAATTGCACAATATAGGTAATCTAATTTCTTTTCCAACGCTCAATACTCCTATGCCAATTTTATTTCCGAATGGAAATAATCAATGTAAATACTTGTGGAACAGTCATTCTGCACCAGTTACTTTCTATCTCTTTCTCTGCAACTGCACATACCTCTGGAAATATTCAGTCTCGTCACACAAAAGAGATGAACAACTACCTTTCCTACCTTTAAATTTTACTACATATATTAACTACATTGCCTTTATCTCACTTGACTGATTGCACATTGCAAGTTTAACCAAACTCCTTGCATTTTACCAGGGCTAGGAAGGAGAGTACTACTAATTTAAATGTTAAATCATGAGGACTGACACACTATTGCTCAATGCATAGGATGAAAGCACTAATATGCCATATCATATGTTTTTAGTAGCTTCGGTCAAAATTATAAGATACATATTTTTTAATTATGTTGAAATATGAAATAAATAATTTTTTACTTAAAATTTAAATTAAAAGTTTAGAGCAAGAGATTCAGAGAGAGAAACTAACTTTTAATTATTTGTTTCATTAAAATCATCAGATTTCCACAATCCATAATAATATCTATAGATGCTTCTAGGTTTGATTGTGTGACTTTTTTTGCATCAACATTTTGGATCACACTCTTGTGATCCATCATCAAGATGTTTAGAGAATGTCAAGATATGAAAGAAGGTAATTTGTAGACTAAGACAAGTTCAAGGTTATATAAGAAGGATTGGGAAGAGAGAAAGACCCAAGCGCGTAGAAGGAGTAGAAGAAATAATAATAAATATATCCAAAATAAATAAATAGGCTAGGCTTCAAAGACAACTAGAAAGTAAAATAGAAAACAAAAAATTACCCAAAATACAAAGCACATAACAAAAGAAGAAAAATGCAACTAAAATAAAGAAGAAACTAAAAGATTATCAATTTATCAAACATAAAAACTAAACTAAAAAGAAGAAGACTACTGTGAATTTCTTAGAAATGAGAAATGCATTGTATGCATTAGCTTGAATCAATAAAACTATTACATAGTCTCTAATATAAATAGAGAGCTAATGAACAATAACACCGATCAGAATAAAGCAGAGCTAAAAAAATTGAAAAAATAGTTAAAGACTGTTTTAAAACTAAACAAGGCTATCATAGTTTTAAGAACTGCTGATATTGTTAAAGCAAACAAAAAACTAGAAAAAAATTAAAAATCAAAAGCTGATTGCGTTCTCATCTCCAACTCAATAAGCATATCTTCAATCTCCCCATGAATGATGAATGGAGGTGAGAACTAAGTGATTTCTGAATGCAACAAAATTTGATATTGCAAGCGCTTTGGTGAAGATATCAACAACTTGTTCAGATGAAGGACAAACCTGCAACTCCACTTGCCCAGCTTGAACCAAGTCATGAATGTAATGATGACGGATCTCTATGTGTTTCGTTCTGGCATGAAACATAGGATTCTTTGTCATGGCAATAGTGCTACTGTTATCACAATAGATGGTGGTTGGATTCTGAGGAACACAATATAGATATGTCAATATCCTTCTTATCCATACTGCTTGAGAACTTGCCGGTGAAGCTGCCATGTATTCCGCTTCTGTTGAAGAAAGAGCTATTGCTGCCTGTTTCTTACTACTCCAGGATACAACTCCAAAGCCAAATGAAAACACATAACCAGATGTTGATTTCCTATCATCCACTAAACCAACCCAATTTGAATCTGTATAACCAACTAGTTCAAAATTTTCAGTGGGAGAATACTGAATGCCAAAATTCTGTGTACCACTCACATACCTCAAAATTCTATTAGGAGCCCGCCAATGTGACTCATGTGGATCCTGCATGAACCAAGAGATGAGGCTCACAACATACATAATATCAGGTCTCGTGGTTGTGAGGTATATGAGGCTACCAACCAAACTCCTATACCGAGTTGCATCAAACTTGGGACTAGAATCTTCCTTGGTTAGTTTTTCACCAAGAGCTACAGGGGTTGCAAATGCTTTGCATGCCACCATGTTAAACTTTTTCAATAAATCAACTATATACTTGGATTGAGAAAAAAATATAACTTCTGATGTTTGTTGTACTTCCACACCAACAAAATAGTGCATAAGTCCCAGATTTGACATTTCAAACTCTTGTTTCATTTCTTCTTGAAAAATCTCCATAAGAGCTTTGCTATTACCTGTATAAATCAAATCATCAAATAGAGGCAAACTATGAGAATATCATTACCAATATGTTGGACATACAAGGTAGGCTCTGAGTGGCTTTTGTTGAATCCTTTCTTCATGAAATAACTGTCAATTCTAGCATACTAGGCACGAGGAGCTTGCTTCAACCCATAAAGGGATTTCTTCAACTTGTAGACTAAGTGTTCTTTTTCTAGAGCTTCATAACCCATAGTATGTTCTACATAAACTTCCTCATCTATGTAACCATTGAGGAATGCTGATTTCACATCCATCTAAAATATTGGCCACTTGTATTGTGTTGCAATAGCCAATATAATCTTGACTATATCAAGTTGAGCCATAGGAGCAAAAGTTTCTGCATAATCCACTCTAGGAGTTTGTGCAAACCCTTTGGCAACTAGTCTTTCCTTATGGCGTTCTAGTGAACCATTTGCATGATATTTGACTTTGTAAATCCATTTCACACCAATCACCTGCTTACCTTTGGGAAGTGGAACTAATTCCCAAGTATTATTCTTATGAATGGAATTCATTTCATCATTCATAGCATTAACCCATACAAAAACTTTCACTCCTTCTTCATACACAAAGGGTTCAACTTTAATTGTACTAAACAAAATAAAATTAGCAACTGGATTTATATTGGTACTCTTCTGATAAACATCAGCTAAACTTTGTACCTTTTGTGGAACATATGCCAGAGGTGAATCTTCACCTGAGTATGTGCTACTTGAAGAACTAGGTGAGCTTGGAGGACTGGAATTGGAGCTAGAACTTCCACTTGAGCTTGTGGGGAGAGGAGGAGGAACATTGTTATCTTCCATGTTGATGTTTATTGATGGATTTTTCTTCACATCATCTTTCCACTGCCATACTCCCCATTCATCAAAAATCACATCACGACTAACTATCCATTGCTTTGTCTTGGGATTATACAATCTGTAGCCTTTAGCTGCAGTAGAGTAGCCCACAAAGATACATAGTTGGGATTTGGCATCCAACTTCTTTCACTTTTGATCTAGAATATGCACAGATGCCATGCATCCAAAAATGCGAAGATGAGCCACTGTAGGCTTGTGACCACTCCAAGCTTCCTTTGGAGTCAGATTTTGAACTGCTCTCGTGGGACTACGGTTAAGAATATATACTGTAGTGATAATTGCTTCTCCCCAAAAACTATTTGAAAGATTTTTGGTTTGCAGTTCATGCTTCGCGCCATTTCCATAATGGTACGGTTCTTTCTCTTAGTAATACCATTTTACTGAGGTGTATATTCAGTAGTAAGTTGTCTTTGGATGCCATTCTTAGCACAAAAATCAGCAAACTCATAAGAAGTAAACTCTCCCCCTCTATCTGTTTTGAGTATCTTGACATGATACCCACTTTGTTTTTCAGCCAGTGCTTTAAAATTCTTGAAGCATGTAAAGGCTTCAGATTTTTGCTTCAAAAAATAAACCCAAGTGTGGCGAGAGTAATCATCAATGAATATCAAAAATAAAGGTTCTTACCCAATGATGGCTCTTGCATATCACCACAGATGTCAACATGCACAAGCTCTAGAGGAGATTTGGCTCTCCAAGATTTTCCCATGGGAAAACTGTCTCGGTGATGCTTGTCAAGTGCACACCCTGAACAAAATTCTTCTTTTTCCTTGATTGGAGGAAGACCTCTCACCATATTCTTCTTATTCAACAAAGTTAGCCCTTGAAAATTTAGATGACCATATCGTTGATGCCATAACCATGAATCATCTATGGTTGATTTTAGTGCATGCAACTTACTAGAAACCAATTTGAGAGGAAATAATCTATTTTCTGTCATATAAGTCTTTGCTACAAGATGATGATTATTATATTTATAAAAAATCTTGCAACAACTATCTTCAAATACAACTTTATAGTTCTTTTCTAGAAATTGTCTTATACTCAAAAGACTATGCTGTAGTTTTGGCACAAAGAAAGTATTATGGATATTTGTAGTGTCTCCTTACTTAGTCTTGAATGCAAGGGTACCTTTTCCCATTACATCAACCTCCTTATCATCTCCAAATTTAACTTTACTCCTCATTGAATTATCTAATTTGACAAAGAAATCAGATTTACCTGTCATGTGATTTGAACAACCGCTATCCAAGAACCAGACATCCTCTTGGGGTTCTTTTGCCAAATTGCATGCAAAGAATGTAGAATTTTTTGCATTCGAGGACTCTTTTGCATAAATAGTTCTTGACTTATTCAGGTCATATTTCTTCTTCCTACACTCAGATTTATAGTGCCCATAACTTTCACAATATCTGCACTGAATACTCCTTCTATCAATAGAACTTCATCCTCTTCTTCTGTTATTTCCAGAAGATTCACCTTGAAATTTAGCAGTATGAGATGGAGGAGATTTGGATTTTTCCTCAATATTCATAGAAGACTGAAAAGCTTGAACAAAAATTTCCATAGAGCGCTGCATGTGCTCTTCATGAGACTGGAAAGAACCAATTAATTCTGCAACTTTGAAAGTAGTTGGATCTTTACTTTATTCAATAGCAATTACTACTAAATCAAACTTAGGAGAAAGAGACGTCAAAACATTTTCTACAATTTTTTGATCTGATATAGTTTCACCTTGAGTCCTAAGTTGATTCACAACACCTTGATTCCTTGTAATAAATTCATGAATGGACTAAGATTCTTTCATCCTCAAATTTTCAAATTCTCTTCGAAAAGTTTGAAGTCTTACCAATTTGATTTTAATCTTTACCTTGGTATGCAGTTTGTAGAGCCTCCCATGCATCCTTTGATTTTGTCAGATTGACAATTCGAGGAAAAATTGAAACATTCAAGGCAGATTGAATGGTGAAAAGACCTTTGTTATCCTTCTTTCTATCTTCTTTCAACTAATTTTTTTGTTGTGGTGTCCATGTATTGAATGTATTCTGATCAACAGGTTCTGTGTATCCACCTTCCACAAATTCCCAAAGATCTTGGGATAAAAGTATGGTCTTCATTTTGATACTCCAATAATCATAGTTTTCTCCATTAAACAATGTACACTGAAATGCTAAATTTTTTCCATTAGCTATCTAGAAATAACTGTTATTCTAACCTGCAACCTACACAATCAGAACTCTTGCAACCTGCTCTGATACCAAATGAAAGATTATCAATTTATCAAACAAAAAAACTAAACTTAAAAGAAAAAGACTGATGTGAATTTCTTATAATTGAGAAATACATTGTATGCATTAGCTTGAATCAATAAAACTATTACATAATTTCTAATATAAATAGAGAGCTGATGAACAATAACACTGATCAGAATAAAGCAAAGCTAAAAAAATTGAAAAAATAGTTAAAGACTGTTTTAAAACTAAATAACTAAACAAGGCTATTGTAGTTTTAAGAACTACTGATATTGTTAAAGAAAACAAAAAAAACTAGGAAAAAAACAAAAATCAAAAGTTCTCATCTCCAGTTCAGCAACCATATCTTCAGAAACATAACACAAAAGGAATGAAAACAAATCATTCATATTTATATATTGCAACACAAAAGGAGTTGGAACAAATAGATAAAAGGTAAATTTAAAATACTAAATAAGAGAACAACAAAGCAATAAAAGTAAACACCACCTAAAGGACAAAAGGAGGGAAGCGGCAAAGATGACCACGAGCAACAAGACGGAGAAGGGAAGGGAGGGAAACCAAAGGAAAGGAGCACAACAAGAGAACAATAGGGATGAGGACTAGAAGGAGAGAACAAAGCTCGTCTTGCTCTAAGCTCGGAGCAGTGCTCTAATCGCGCCAGTTTGGTCAAAGACAAATTGGACACTAGTAAGGAGTTTGTGACCTCCTTACAACGAGCTCCTATTGTTGCCAGCTCGAGTGAGCTCGGTGCATGCCAAACTCGCGATCGACAGGTCCAGGCCAGCATCCACTCGCAGTCACCTGGACTCCAATAGTCTCATGTCCTGGTTTGCCAGGTACGTGCTCATTTGCTTGCCACTCTGACCAAGTTCTTTCTATTGCTATTAATTTCTCTGATCTCTTCTCCAAGTAGATCGTGCCTGGTTTCTCCCAGCCTGAGTCTCCCATCGAAGTGCCATCTCGTGGCTTCCTTGGAGGCTGTCTCCTCTGCCTCGTCCCATCCTTTCGATGTCTCACCTCACATCAATCACCTCGTAGGGGTGTCGATAGTCTCCTCTCCCCCAGGTTCCTTCCCCATATCTAGTCGTTCTGCTCAGTCCGCCAACTCATTTATAGTTGGCCCGTCCTCTCCTTTGGTTTCCCCGTCCCCACATGTTGTTTGTAACTGGGAGAGTAAGTTGGTGGTCAACTTATCCAATGCCTTCTTGGACCCTTTGTCCTTCAATTTTTTAAAGCGAGGGCTCAACTTTGCCGGGGCCCCTCGTACTATCTCCCACATTGGATTCCTCATTGAAATCAAGAATGTTATCTGTTCTCTCCCATCGGTTGTTTCTGAAGAGGTGAGGCAAGATTGTGCCGTGACCCTTAGACATGCTAAACCTCCTGCTCGCAACATTCCTAAAGCTGAAATTATTGCCTTTTATAATCTTATGAGTAACAATGACTTGATAACTTCCAAAACCGACAAAGGAAATGCCAAAGTCATTATGAATTGGCAAGAGTACGTTTATAATCTCCGATGCCAACAGCTACAAGATCCTCTCCCACAAGCCTTGCTCCAAAATCATTTAAAAAGTCAAAGCTGCTGTGTTTGACACCAAGAGGTGACTTTTGCCTTCTAAAGTAGTAACCCCGTGCATCAACATTCCTAAAGCTGAAATTATTGCCTATTATAATCTTATGAGTAACAATGACTTGATAACTTCCAAAACCGACAAAGGAAATGCCAAAGTCACTATGAATTGGCAAGAGTACGTTTATAATCTCCGATGCCAACAGCTACAAGATCCTCTCCCACAAGCCTTGCTCCAAAATCATTTAAAAAGTCAAAGCTGCTGTGTTTGACACCAAGAGGTGACTTTTGCCTTTAAAGTAGTAGTAACACCATGCATCTATGGGGTGCCAAAAATTCACAAAGAAGGCATTCCTTTAAGACCTATTGTTGACACCATAGGTTCCCCAACAATATCTAGCTTCTTACCTCGCCAAATTCATCTCTCCTTTGGTGGGTAATTCCGACTTGTTCATCAAGGTTTCCTCTCATTTTATCCAATTTATCAAGGACACCAAATTGAATAATAATGACAGGTAAAAGTACAAAGTCGTGTCACGCTTTTATAAAAGAAATGACCAATGCTGATTCAAATTTTAAAATTGAGTTAGTAGAAAGCGAAATATATGTTTTGAATCAAAAGAAATGGCTACAACCAACACCAAATCTTTCTCATCAAGATAAAATTATCCTCATACTAACAAAAGATATTTTTGGAGCAATGAACATGTCTACGACATATCAACAACAACAACTAAAATCTACCATCTGCAACATACATACCTATCTTCCATTGTTCTACAACATATCATACATATCTATCTTCCATTGCTCTGCAACACATCATACATACCTATCTTCTACTACTTTGCAACACATCCAAAGCAATCTGGATCACTAGGTTTGACGTCAATGACAACTAAACACAAGTATTGCTAACACTAATGTCCTTCTAAATATTATTAAATAAGATAGGTATTCCAAAACACAGAAACGAAAAAAAACCCCACCTAGGTCCTAGAAGTCTTTTTAGATGGGGTGGGTGGAAAGAGATTGGTTAGTCAGCCATTTGAGATTTCGGAAGTGAATTAGACGATCATTCCCCACCTACCATTTAAGGCACATAGACAATATCCTAGAAGACTTAAGGATGCTATTTTCTATCCTAGAGTTGCTAGGGTTTCCAGAATCAGAGAGAAACCTATAAGATTTTTTTATGAATAATGTATTTGACACTCATAATTGTAAACCAATATTTGCTATTTAGCATAAGATTCCAATCAATCTTAGCCATTAGATCTTTCTTTATGTGGTTGATTTTCCTTATGCTCAACCCACCAAATTTCTTATGAGCCATACTTTATCCCAACTGACTAGAGAAAGTATTTTTTTCTCCTCCTTCCTATTCCACAAAGCGTTCCTCTAAATTTTTAGAAAAAGCATTCAGCCATACCCAAAGGTATTTTGAATAAGAAGTGAAAGCAAACAGGTATACTTTAAAGAGAAGTAACGAGAAGTTGTACCTTAAACCAACATTACTAAGGAGTTTTTCCTTCCAACTAGATAATTTATTTTGTTATCTCTCAATGATTGATTTCTAAAAATTAGTGGTGGCCTCCTTCAAAGTAAGAGGGAGCCCCAAATACACACTAGGGTGGATAACACATTGACAACCTAATAAATTTTGAATTTTCCTCTTCAAGCTATCTGCGGTGTTGAAGAGGTGGATATTACTTTTATCATGATTAATACACTAACTAGAGACCATGTCATAATGGTTTAAGCATTTCTTCCATCTCCTAGTCTCCACCATTGAAGCCACCCCAAACAAGATAGTTGTGTCATCCACAAATTGTTGTAGAGAAGAAGGAGAAAGAGTGGATGTAGCTTTAACACCTTTAAGACTACTATCAACAAAAAGCTTCAAAATATTCCTTCCCAACACCTCAACCAACAAGATAAAAGAGTAAGGAGAGAGGAGGTCCCTCTACTTGATTCCCCTTTTAGTCCAAAGAAGCCTCTAGGGACTCTATTCACAAGGATTGGTTACTTATCTATGATAACACATTCCATTATCAAATTGATTAGTTTTTCTTGAAACTCCATTTTCTTAAAGACTTTAAAGAGAAAGTTCCATTTGACCCTATCATAGTTCTTGGAAATATCAATTTTGAGGGTCATACCTCGAAGGCATTTCCTTTCCATTAAGTGCATACTTTCATGTGTTTCAATATATTTACATCCAATATTTGATGCCCAAGGACAAACAATTTTTGGTTCCTATTGATAAGATTTCCAAGCATGGGCTTAATTCTATTTACTAGTACTTTGAAGAAGATCTTATAGACCATATTGAAAAGACTAATAGGTGTAAAATCAAACAAGCTAGAAGGATCAGGATTCTTATGAACCAGAGAAATAAATTAATTATTAAGTTTCTTTAGGATTTTACTAGTATGTAAGAAATCCTTGGTTTTCATAGTGATGTCATAGCCCACAATATCCTAGAATTGTTGAAAAAAGGTTGGGGGAAAGCCATTCAACCCTAGGGGTTTATAAGCATCCATGGAAAAGGTGGCAAGTCTCACTTCTTCCTGAGTAACTGGAACAAGGGATTGTGTGTTATCCTCTTGGGACAGGGTTGTATGTAGGTAGTTTAATAGCTATTATTCCAAGCTAGGGTCACAAGTCATGGTAGTTTCCATGTGGGGGCCTAGTAAAAGTAGTTAAAAGCCATAGTACCGAATTGAGTGTCAATCATATGTAATATTTTGGCCATATTCATCAATAAGGGATATGCCAATGTTGCTCTTCCTATGTTAGAGTGCATATTTATGAAAGAAAGCAGAGTTTCTATCTCCCTCCTTCTGCTACTAGACCCTAGACTTTTGCTTCTAGAAGATTTCTTCTTTATTAAAGTTCTCTTTCCATTTCCACCCCAAATGCTTCCTCCATGTTAGTCTCATATGAGAGGTGTCCATTAAAAATTTGTAATTGGATGCTGGTTAGCTTAGTGTTTAGCTCTTTTTTCTTAAGTTGGATATCACGAAAAGTAAATCTATTCACCCCTTCACCTTATTTTTAATGAAGTTCAATTTTTGAGAAACTTGACACATAGTTGTGTTATGGGACTTTTTCTCGTGGAATGGAGTTATAATAAATAGTATTAAATAAATATAATTATAGATATTATAATTGTTATGAAGGGTTATGAGTTTTGTTACCACCCTTGAGATATTATTTAAAGCCTATGAATCAATAAAGAAGGACACAGAGGGGGAAAATAGTAGAGGAAAAAGAAATTGAAAAAAACAAAAGAGAGAGGATAGTTAAGGTCTGGTGGCTAGGCATTGGGCATTGGAGAAGGGGCATACAGTGTGTGTCCAACTCGGGGTACATCGTACACCTGGGAGTGTCCTGTCCAGGGCTGTGTTTATTTCATGTCATGAAGGCATGTGGGGTTCTATGTAAGAATCATGTTTATTTCATGCCATGAAGGTATGTGGGGTTCTGTGTAAGAACCGTGTCCTCCTGGAGTGCTTCCTTTCCTAGAAACCCTATACCTATAACTAATCCTCTGTGTGCAGGAAGGCAACCTCTTCGTGATTTATAGATATGTATTAATCAATTTCATATAGTCATTGCCCTAATGTTTCACCATTGCAAATCATTATCTCAATGTTTTATATATTATGAGTAATTAGTTTATCATTACTTGAATAAATTACTTTGATACTTTATTAAAATACTGTGTAAATACTTAATAATAAATAGTGAATTTAACACCTTAATATTAAATTATTTATCTTAGGTAAAAGATTAATCCACCACTGATACTTAATAAATCATAAGGGAAAAGTACCATTACATTTGGTATCAGAGCCAAATCGATCTTTAGAGCCAAACAATAGGATTTACATAAATGATGGGATTAATATATCTTAAAAATTTTTACTTATAACCATATGATAACTTTTACCTTGAAGAGAAATCACAATTTAAATTTGTGAAACTTTGTTAGCATGGTAAATTGATGAATTAAATATTTTCAATTAATATTTCAAAAAAAATTAATTATGTTACTATAATTTTACCACATTTGAAAAAATAAAAATTACCTAATTTGTATGTAGTGATATATAATAGAATTCCATCATGATCCAAAGACAATTACTTAGCATTTAGTTAGGCAGAGAAAATTAAAAATGATAAATTCATTTCATTTGACAAACATTATGAATACCTAAGACAAGACGAAATGGGTATAAAGTACTTTCCCATAAATATGTCAGTAAATTTACTTGTTTGTGAATGAGCACATCACTAAGTTTTTTTATCCTGACAACTAAAATTTTAAAAAATACTAATATTATTAATAATAACAATTTACTCCATATTTATGGTAGCAAGAATGCCATGGTTTCACTTATAAGAGTAAATTGATATCAATATTCATTTGATATAACATGGCTGCTTCTAGACAAATTCCCAAAAAGATATTAAAAGAACAATATAAGATGGAAATATGTTGAAAACACATGTCAACTCCCACCAATATTTTCATTTAATAGTCTGACAGCCGAAACCATCTAGTTTGATTGAATAGAGCCAAACTTGAAAATAAATTTTTTTCTTTTTACCTACAATCATCCCGTAAACAAAACAATGAAACTAAATATTAAATCTGCAACCCTATTGGTATGGTAAGTTGGATTGGTCCGAGTGATAAAATTTACTTCGTGTTTTAATTGAAAATTCACCTCCAACCATAGAAAAATAATATAAAATTTCTTCTATTGAATTTGTTTCTAGTCTTTTTCATAAAATCATTTTGTGTATATTTGCAATCATATCATTCCATGAGATGGAATCTCTCTGAGGCATGTGAAACATTTGAAATTATAACATAGTAGTAATCTACCCTTTATAGTGACAGGAGATTTTGAAAGCAACTGTAGTATGAATGAATCTTTATCTTCTATAGAATAGCCTGATAAAATTTTGTTTCCATTTAGGGTTCTTTGTTCTGGAAATTCATTTGAATTGATAGTGATATCAGGTTGATCCTTCCTTGCAAAGTTTCTACATTATATTATAAATGAAATTTAACCGAGCCCAATTAGAACCCTACTTGTGACATTAAAGATTTCCTTTCAATTGTATAATTTTTACTTTGAAGAAAAATATTTTCAAATGACTTAAATCACTATGAAAATCAAACTTTTACTAGGGTAAAACAAAGTGAAATCAAAAAACCTAATTGAAGCAATATAAATCAGACTAGTGCATTGATGCATATGTAGAAAAACACAGTAAAAGGAAAGAAAATCAATTTAAATGGGATACTAATTTTAAATAAAACAAAAAATTGACAAAAATAGACCATTTCATGAAAGAATTTAACACAACAGCAACAACAATTTTTTAAAACTAAGGCAATTTCACATGCAGCAATTATTTGCTCCTAAGCTTCAACAACATATGACAAAGACTATAGCTGTGTAGCACTTTCTTTGTTTCTTTGTTGTTTTTATCTTAGCTGTCTTTTTGGTTTGCTAGCTTTTTTGCCAGTTGTTTTGTAAGCGGTTCTTAAGTACTGGACTTTTTAGTGTCTTATGTTAATCTCCTTTGTTAAAGGTTTCGAGTGCTGAAAACCTATTTTTCTAATTAATCAAAACATATGACAAAGATCTTTATCTTGAATAGCCAGTCTAGAATATGAAATTTGTTGAAGTTTTAAATGATTTTCTTTAAGCTGTATTGAAATTCTCTACATATGATATTTACTCTCTTTTCTATTATATTTGGGTTCCAATATTCTACTGCCTATATCTTACTAAGTGGTCTACATGTCAGTGCTTGCTTGTATAAGATCTGCGTGTTTTTCCTATTATTATAATCTTAGTTTAAGTCATTGTCTAGGCTTTGGTGATTAGAAGTGGAACTTTCAACTACGTCTCATAAAAATTTCCTTTCATTATGCTTTGATAGATTTCCCTTTGTTACCAATTTATCATCACTGGTCATCTAATACAGTGCACATTATTGTAGTGCAAGCTTTTTTTTCTTCAGATTGTTTGAGTTTCATTTAGAATCACCAATAATCTCCACAAGAACATTGTCTGTGTTTAAAATGATGGAAACGGTTGACATCTCTGAGAACAATTTCTCTTGCAACAAACTTGGAGACGAATTTAGATGCAATACTCGAAGGTTCTTAAAAACTCTAAATGTTGTTCCAGGAGTTATGTTTAAGAAACCGAATGCAACATGATAAATTTGCATTATGGGGCAGATAAATAACTATTTTTCCTTCTCTATCACAGTACTAAGCGGGTGTCTTGAATCTGGAAAAACCTTGCTACCAAGCCAATTTCTCCAACTTTGCACACTTTCATGTGTTTGTAGATGTGATCCGTCTCCTACAAAAAAAGCATGTGCCATTTTATGGCCCTCAATCCAACTACATCTAGGTATCATTTCAGCTCCATTCTTTCATCAATATCCTTGCTATTTGAACCTCACACACCTGCCCACTTTTGCATAGATGTTTTAGAGAAGTACATAAATTGCAGCATTTTTAGGATCAAACTAAAAATGTAGTGTTGGAAATACTCAACTTATATTCATATATGATCTACAGGTACCATGACCACTACGAGTCTAACTGGCATATTAATGGTAAGCTTTGGGTGTCCTCAACATAGCCATCATGGGCATAGAGGACAACCATGCAAACTTAACGATCAGCTATATATGTAATGCAATATGGGTCACTCATGTGATTGAAGTATGTACCGACCTCATCCACTAAACCTTCATGGTTGTGTGCATCTAGAACACAAAGCTATCTTACTTAGGATGCCTTGCAGAATGCTTCATTAATTAAAGGATTATTAAATAAAATATCTAACAAATGTCATTCCTAAATTTCTAAGATAGTACATTAATCACATCACTCCTACATTCTCGCCCACCTTTACTAGAGCAATGTGATCCAAGGAGCTTCCAAAAACCCCTAAAATTGTTTGCTCAATACCACTTACCCTTGTAACTAAGTGAGAATTACTAGCAAACAAAACAAATTGAGATATTGAAACCAAATGTCATATAATCAAAACATCACCGTAGGAAAGAAGTATTTATGCAAATTGGGATTGTGATTTTTATTGGGAAGTTATGTAAATAATAAATTGTAAAGTATAAAATTTTCATCAGTATCAGTAAAATAAAATGATAGAAATTTGACAAACTGAAAATATGAAATGAGGGTCCAACCAATGAAAGTGTCTTACTATTCAAAAAAAGTTGATTAAACTTCCTTTTTGTATGAGAGTGAATATGAATCTACCATGCCAAAAGCATAACCTATCAAAAGAACATTCATGACATATATAATAATCCCCTTTAATTTCATGTAAATAAAGTGTTTACGAATTTAGAGACATGGTAAAGTTTTTTGAAGTATTAAAAACTAGGGAAAGTGAGGTATTCATTCCTATTGACTTTGAAATTAGAAATTGCATTTTCTAAATAGATTCTTCACATATTGAGAATTTAACCCCCTTATTTTATATAAGATATGAATAATGTCAATGAAGCTATAAGTTACATTGGGGGCCCATAACTCATAGGTCCTAGCATCACTTTCCTCCTAAAATCAGTTAAATGTTATGCTAGATTCAAAACTACAATGTTTTCCCGTAGTCTTAGACATGAGGACATGTATAATTTTTATTGGGGGAGAAACCACCTCTAAAATAATATATGTGGGATAGATTTGGCAAATATATTTAGAACTTCATTTAATGATATTCATTTTTAAGATTTTATGGTAGCAACAATATAGAAAGATGCAATGAAGCCCTTGACTTCTCTTAGAATTCATCACAAAGCTAATAATATTATGGTATTTAATCTAATGATACAACTAAATTTACAAAAATTGTGAAAGCAATGGTAAACCCAACAAATAAACATTTTATGGTCCTTTGGGATCGTAGAAATTACTAGGGATCACTAGTTTTCTTGTGCTTCTATAATTTTGATTATGATTTTTCTATAAAATAATATTCTATAGCCATCATTAGATCTCAATGATCTTGTTAAGTCTCATCTTCTATCATTGTTATAAACAAATTATCAACTTTTTAATTAAAACAACCTTCACCCTTGGATTTCAATAAATTAATGGTTACACCTAATGTTTCCCTATGAAGTGCTCAATACATGTTAATAATTTGATATTCTTTAGTTATTGTTAAAATGCTCGACAAGATTACCATGGTTTATTTTACTACATAGTTTGTTATTAGACTTGATCAACCCAATAATATAAAAGTTATTGTATATAAAAGACAATTGTGTATTTGTTTTGCAAAGGAGATATTCATGTAGTCCAGAATGCATGAATACCATCTTAGAATGTATTTTGAGTATATAATTATACTTTTATAATTTACGAGTGACTATATAGAGTAATTGTTGTATGATAATACTTTTATAAAGAGCAAAGCAGTTAAAAGATTAAATAAAGTGATAGACTTAAAAAGATAGGAGATTAAAACATATATTTATGGTACGTTTTTATAAAAATATTTTCATTGGAAAAATGATTATGGAACTGGTGAAATTTTCTCAAATTAAAAGATGACAAGAATATAGATGAATTAAAATAAAAATGGAAATACAATTAAGTATGCACATATTCAATGTTAGTAATTGATTTATTGATCATATTTTTTGAGTTGTGATGTAGATACATCTCTTGCTACTGAGGACAACAGCTAAATTACAGGGGGCGAAATGTTATGGGACTTTTTCTTGTGGAATGGAGTTATAATAAATAGTATTAAATAAATATAATTATGGAAATTATAATTTTTATGAAGGGTTATGAATTTTTTTACCACCCTTGAGACATTATTTAAAACCTATGAATTAATAAAGAAGGACACAAAGGGAGAAAATAGTAGAGGAAAAAGAAATTGAAAAAAGCAAAAGAGATAGGATAGTTAAGGTTTGTTGGTTGGGCATTGGGCATTGGAGAAGGGGCATACAACATGTGTACAACTCGGGGTACAACGTACACCCGGGAGTGTCCTGGCCAGGGCTGTGTTTATTTCATGTCGTGAAGGCATGTGGGGTTCTGTGTAAGAATCGTGTTTATTTCATGCCGTGAAGACATGTGGGGTTCTGTGTAAGAACCGTGTCCTCCTGAAGTGCTTCCTTGTCTGGAAACGCTGTAGGTATAATAATCCTCTATGTGAAGGAAAGCAGCCTCTCCGTGATTTACATATATATGTATTAATCAATTTCATATAGTCATTGCCCTAATGTTTCACCATTGCAAATCAATATCTCAATGTTTTATATATTCTGAGTAATTAGTTTATCATTACTTGAATAAATTACTTTGATACTTTATTAAAATACCATGTAAATACTTAATAATAAATAGTGAATTTAACACCTTAATATTAAATTATTTATCTTAGGTAAAAAGTTAATCCACTACTGATACTCAATAAATCATAAGGGTCATAAGGGAAAAGTACCATTACAAGTTGTACTCTGGATAGGAGTGTTCCACCAATTAGAAATACAATTCATAAAGTTAGGGTGAGTGGTCTACATAATTTCGTAACAAAAAGGAAGAGGTCCCCTCTTAGGCCTGTCAACCGATATGAGCATTAGGGAGTTGTTGTATAAGATAGCCCTTGAGAACACATGCAGAGTGTAATTGCAAACAATGTCTTAGTTGCAGGAAACCAAAAAATGGTCAAGTTTGACCTATATAAGATTAGCACCTTTCCTATGGTTAGACCATGTTAAAGGTTGGCCAAGTAAATCAATGTCCACCAGGCTCGTCATATTTATAAAGTTTGCTAGATCAACCATTCTATTAGTGTAGTCAATGAAACCTCCCAATTTTTGTGGGAAAAAAGAGGGGTATTGAAATCACCAACACTCATCCTATAGGAATCCTTATCAGTCAACAATTATACTAAAAAGCCCACCTAAATAGATTTGTGAGCATTTTAGTAGTTATGAGCATATAGGTTGACCATGATCTAATAGCATGGAAAGTTGGATAACTTAACAACCAAACTGTTTGTAGAGAGAGATGAGCATCCCTAAAATATTTTTAAGGTCCCACATAGTAACAACACCACCCGAGGTACTGGATTAGCATCACTAATGAGTAAAATTAGCTACCTACTAGTAAGTATCTTTATTCATCTTAATTTCTTATTGTAGGAGTATATCAATCTTCTTCTGATGGAGACTATTTATAGGTAGCCTCAGGAACAATACGATCTTCCTCCCCTCCAAGTAGAACATTCTTCCAGCCCTTGATATTTGAGCTATTTAGAAGACCACCAAGAGGAACAATCTTCAAACTTTTGGCCACAATAGAGGACCTAACCTTATCATCTGCAATCATCCCTTCAACTAAAGGATTGTTGATAGTACAAATCAAAACTTCCACTTCAAGAATATAACAAACCACTAAAGAAGGGTTGATAGCTCGAGACCGAAGGGCAACACATTTTCCTCAAAAGTAAGTCCCTGACATGATGAAGAAGACAAGGGTGGCTCAAGAGGAGTCTCAAAGGGCACACTTCTTATTTTGTTTTTTCTAATTATATTAGAATAGTATGAAAATATAATTTTACTTTATTTATAGGAAATAAAATGAAGTCGTCTTAAAGTGTCATTTTGTATATAAACAATAGATAGTATTATATACTGATATCTATTATTAAAATAAACAGTAGATAGTATAATATACCCACACCAATTATTAAAATAAATAAAATATAATATAAAAAAATATTAAATTGATTGAACTTCTTATTTTATTTTTCTACTTATATTATAATAATATAAAAATATAATCACTTTATTTTGTAAGAAATAAAACAAATAACTATTTAAGTGTCATTTTGTACATAAATAATAGATAATGTTAAAATCTTGTTTCCACAAATTGCAAGTGTTAAAATTTGTTTGCATTCTCTTTGGCTTTATGCAAAAATTTATAATTGCTGAATATATATACAAAGATAATATTATGCACTATTTATGTACAAAATGACAGTTTAAGATGAACTCATTTTATTTCTTACAAAATAAAGTGAAAATATATTTTCATACTCTTGCAATATAAGTAAAAAAAAAGAAGGTTCAACCAAGAGATAAAGAGTCCAATCCAATCCATACATTAAAATTAAATTTAACTAGCAATTGCACCCTGGTGTGCAATAGGTATGTTGAAGAGGTATGTAAGGTCGATTAAAAAAATATTTATATGTTTCTTTTGCATGCATTTGTGTAGTATATGCGGTCAATTAGTAAGACATTTAGAAAATGATTTTGTTTGTGCACCAATGGTCATAGCAAAGAAGTGATAGCTTTAAATGAACCATGAATTCATTCATGGGGAATCAAACATTGCAAAAAGAAAACCTTTGAATCAAGAAGACAATTGGACTCCATTACCAATATGATCATGCTATATTTGCCATAGTGGGAGAGGGAGAGAAGGGGAGAGAGATCATAGATAGCTATAGAGAGTGAGACATGTCTATAGATAGGGGAGAGATGGAGATAGACATAGAAATGGAGATGGAGATGGAGATCATGGAAAAGGAGAGGGAGAGATAAAAAGAGAGAGAAGAGAGGAAGAGATAAATTTATAGAGAGGCAAAGAGATATAATAATAGAGGTCTAGGAAGAAGGAGAGGGAGAGGGAAAGATGGAGAGATATGGATGGATAAAAAGAGTGAGACATTTCTAGAGATATGGGAGAGAGGAAAATAGAGGTAGAGATGAAGATATAGCAAGAGAGGAAGAGGGAGACAAAAAGATAAGAGATATAGAGGTAGAGGGAGAGTTACAGATAGAGATAGGGAGTTAAAGATAGAGATAGAGTTATAGAAAATAAGAGACATAGAGGGAGAGGGAGAGAGATATGTGTCAATTTGTAATTGACTCATCAACGAATATGTTGACATAGGTTGACACCTAGTATGATGGCTATACCTTTGGTAGATCTTCAAGCCAATGGCAATAATATTGAATTACTTGTAGTCAACATGTATAGCCTCAATTTTTGTGTCCCATATGCACTATCCTTTAGTGCCCTTATCCCCTTATACTTCTCAAGACACAATACATCCGATGAGTTTCATTGAGAGAGTGCCACAATATGAAGCTATTGAGAAATTGCATGGGAGGTGTCATTTTCATTGAATATGTATGATGTCACAAAATATTTATCGGTTTGACTTCATTGTAATTGATCTATTGTATCTTCTTTCTCACTTCTCTTGTTTGTACTTATTTCTCACCTTTGGGAGTCTTAAATCACAATATGCCATTATTTTCCTTATATTTGTACTTGTTTTGCTTCAGTTTCAAGTAAAACCTTATGACCATGAAGGCACTATTTTGATTATATGTTCTTGAATATTGATACGTTATGAGGTAAAGTCATCTTAAAGTCCATACAACCTTGCACCCTTCTAATGACTTTGTGTTAATATTCACATTCTAAAATGAATAAACATTAGCTTTGATTTTCTATTCAACAACTATATGAATTTTAATTAAATCTAAATTGTTCCATTGTATCTATACATTATTCATAAATTTAATTATTAATTATAATATATATTATTTATATTATTAAAATAATTTATTTATTTTTTACCATACAATATTAGATATAATTTAAATAATATCTATTGCTGAGTAATAACATAAATGCAATATAATTATATATAACAAGGTTTTTTCTATAATTATAAAATCACTATAATTTATAAATTATTATATAACATTAGATAAAATATAAATAATATTTCAATTGCTATTAATAATTTAAATATATTGTAATCATATAATTCTCTCTGGTGTCCTCAAAACAATGATACTAGGGAAGGAAATAGATGTAAGGTGTGGTAACCAACATCCACCTACCAAGTATAAGGGAGGACACGTGGTACCATGTTGTACGTAGTGACTAGGTCTTGAATTTGATAGTGGATGTCACATAGTCTCCTAGTTTTTATTGATCTCTTGATACTTAGGAGTTGCAACTAACAATATTAAAATATAATAATATTATTAATAATAATTTAATATTATATTAAATATTTTTTATTATAAAATATTATATATAATATTAAATATAATTAATATATAATGTATATTAAATATATATTATATAAGTATTTCATTATCTCTTATGCATTTATTTAACATTTAAACCCCTTTCAAAATTAATGTTTCATTTGAAATTATAGTATTATAATTATATACATCATATGAATAGTTTTATATTCTATGTACAATAGTGATCGGATTTTAGTGAAGTAAAAATATCCTGTCCAAATTATAGTAGAATAATAAAAAGTATGACCCAAGCGATAGTATAGTAAAAACTCTTGCGGCCGTAGGTAAAAGGAGACATATACTTGGAAAATGGTGGCTACAAAAAACAACAATTAAAAAATCTAAAAAATTCTAAAAGCGACCAACACTTAGAATCGTCTTGCATCCTTTCTCATCTATTGTGTATTGTTGATGACCGAAATCAGGTTGTTCACCTCAAATAAAAGAATGCCTTTGACATTATTAAAAGAAAATCCTTTAATAACTAAATAAATGAAAATAATATTTACTAAATAGTAGTCACTTTCTCAGACGTCTTTGTACTTCAATGAAATTCTCATGGTCGCTACGGACTCTCCAAATAAAACACATATATAATTTTCTAATGTAGATGCTTCTTTCTTCTCTGTCGACATATTTGTTTACTCTTTACATGCATTACTTCTAACATAAACACTTTTCTCCATGATGATTTATAATCTTGATTTATTTCGAAAAAAAATAAATATAATATTCAAATCACATGTAAGCATATGTGCTTTTAGATTAATATATACTTTGAAAATCTTACGATGATACTACTGTTGGGTCATCATATATCTATAGTATATTAATAATCATGAATTTAAAGATGTTAGTGTTGATCATAAGTATTCACAGTTGAATGATGTGTATTTATAGTCTATGTGTGCAATTTACTTTCTTTCATATTTTGGCATTCTCTAAACATCCTGATGTGATCCGAAATGTTGATGCTAAAAAAAGTCACACAATCAAATCTAGAAGCAACTAAGATAAAAGCAATAAATCATCAAACACAACAATTAAATATTATTATAAAATATTATTTATTGCACGACTACTAACTCTGCCATTTTGTTGGAGTCTTCTTAAACAGCTCAACAAAAAGTTGTCTATCTTTCTACAGTTATTGTGTTAGCTTCTTGATCTTTAAATGCAACATTAGAAATAGGATGAAAACTTATAATCTAAAACAAACTAGCACAACTGTTTACTATGTATTTGTTGTCAAGTATATTTATGTTTGTTGTACTGAGCTGTTTTTGTTGATCTTTATATAATTTTTTATTGCTTTCTTTAAAAAGAATGGTAATGTAACATCATATTTGATGAAGTGAACTTGAAACCATAGTTATAATCAGGGTATTTCCAAGTGACTCTATAATATTAGAAGTGATTTGATATCACCATAAATGATTTTAAGAGGCATGAAGGAGAAAATCATTAAAAGTTTGACAATATTTCTTAATCAAGAATTATATTTTAAGATTTATTTTGATATCTGATTTTTACACCTAAAGTGTTTCTAATATGAAATGAACACCCTACTTTTTAAAATCAATGGTTGATAACTACTAGAGAGTTGCAAGATGATTCAACAAATCTCCACCATCAAATCTGTTGTCACATCATCAGAGGCCCTATTTTTAGCAACACGTGGGATGAAGGATTGCTTTCATTTAACTGTTATCTTTTTATAGGTGAGGCTGAGTCGTGGGTGATTTTACATGCTCCAACACAAAAATAAGCCTTGCTCAACTACCTCTGCACCGATGAGATCTAATTCTCTTGGTAGAAACAAAGCGATTATATTCTGTATCTCAGCGTAAAAAAGTGAAACTTTGCAAGCGCTCAATATTCTAATCACCACAAACCTTTGTTCAGACCCTAATCTAGCCCTTCCAACTACCTTCACCTGTGGAGGGGCAACTAAAACCGGTATTATGGCACATGCAGGAGAAATGTAAAGAGCGGCTGAATCGGGCTTTTCAAACAAATCAAATGGCACATATCCTTTAATCATGACATTCTGTGAGACCATATTTCTTCAGGCAACCCATTAAACGGTTCACATTCCTGGTCTATGCTTCCACATTTTGCATACATGTCTACCAAGGTTGTTGATGCAGACATAAGGGCTAATAGGAATTTGAGATTAAGAAAACTTTGGTTTGAACACAGTGTGTTTGCAACAACAATGGCAGGGCAGTCTTTAGAAATTGGTTTATTTGACCCCTCAAATCATAAGATAAATTTTTATGACAAGAAGAAACTTTGTTCACAACATCATAACCTATCCACACACCAATTTTCGGGTCCCTAATCAACCAAACATAGCTATGTACCAAGACATTTTCTAACTACAAATTTTGGAAACCATTTTCTGAACAAGCTGCCCTTACAAAAGTGGGCATAACTTACAAATTTCTTAATGAAAATCAATAAAATTTGAAGAAAAAAAAGTGGACTCAATATTATTTCCAACCATATGACATTTGTACCATATCCCTTCCATATAGAAAAGTAAAAAGTGCTCCAACATATAGGAAACTAAGTTTTACCAGTCTGAGACACAACTAGGACAGTCACAAATCTTAGCAAGAATCCTATGCAAACTATGATATATTTTTTCTGCCCTTGGGTTTTAAGTACCCTAATCCACCTAGGGACACATGACACATACATGCAACCTTAGGCCAATGCCTTTTATAATGTTTAACAAAAATTCTTTGTGCTGTCACAGTGACTGTGAAAACATTTGAACAATCATACATTTAGCTCTTGTACTTGCTTGTCAAGCCACAAAAATTGTCAAGCCACAAAAACATGTTTTGCAATGACATTGGGACTCTAAAATTGATATCCAATCCACAAATGAAGCATGCAACCAATATAAACTTAATTTAGGCGAAAGTTCTCATGGGTACATGATTGTACTTTTGACTATGACAGTCTAATTTCTATGGACAAATATGAAACCAGGACTTCTCTCCTCACATAAAAGCTCACAAAGGTGATCAAACTTGAGGTTAGAGTCCCATAAGCATTCCTAAATCTTCTCCTAGCTTTCGACTCGTCCAACCAATCCATCATACTCTCATGCAACTTAGAAACTCTCTTCCTTAGATTGATACATGAAGTTATCAGTCTAAAATCTCTTCAAAACTATAGAAGCACTCCATTTCTCGCTCTGCATACTTAGAACAAAAAAAATACTTATAAAAAAAAAGTGTATAACAAGATTTGGGCATATTTTACCAGATGGAAATGAATTTTTACAATTTACAAACTCTAAGTCTACCCTAAGGAGGGTTTCAAACCCTTTATACAAAAAAATAAAGATAACTGAAGCAAAACTGAATGGAATCACACAAGACTTGATCCAAAATGAAGTAGATTCAAGGAAAATTCATCCTCAATTATTTATCTGTCATGAGAATGAAGGATATTTACTAAAAAACGTGAATCAAACTGACTGAGACACATAAATTGCAAAGAAACAATGGGATTTTATTACCAAAATAATCTTCCAATAAGTCCGTACAATTGAGGCCCATATGGAATATTTAATCCTAAAATCATCTAATGTAACTGATCCCATGCCAAGATTGCCTTTTCATCTTCCTTTTTACATGATTTTCCCTCTTTTTCAACTTTTTACAAAAAATGTTGCTTTTACAACTTTTTGCCAACTTGAGCAATTTTTACAAAACTTAACCAAAACTCTTAAAATTTGAACTAATGGTTAAAAATGGTGTAACATGACCTTATAAGATCTTATAAATCTAAATCTAATCATAATTTAACAAAAATCCACATTTGGCTATATGGAGCCAATCGGGACCTATCAGGGCCTATAGTGCCCTGCACCATACTCCCCTAGGAAAAGAGCTCAAGTTCCCACTGATTTGAGACCTAAAACTATGTATCCATGTTTAATGATGCCTTCCTCTTTCATCCAAGTAGCATCTTCCATTGGTAGCCCTTTCCACTTGACTAGGTACTGGTAATAGACCTTTTTTCTTGTCTTACTAAGCTCTTTCTTGTCCAAAATGCACTCTAACTTCACTAGTTGGCTGGGTGGTAGATCTCTGATCCAATCATCATCTGATGGTACTACTGAACCTGCATCTTCACTTGCAATCATAGCCCCTCACATTCTCATCTTGTTTCTTCTTGTTTTAGCTTCTCACATTCTTCAAATTTGCACTTCACCATTTTATTTAGATATTCTTTAATATTTTCATTGTCTTCATTTTTTATCCTTAATTCTGAGATAGTGTTGTTTGCTTGCTTGAGCTTTTCATTGACTTCTTTGTGTCTAATCTTAAACTTCTGGATCTGCTCTCTTAGCTTTTTGATGCATTAATTTGCTAATTGAGCATTCTCCTTCAGGTCTTTGTTTTCAGCTTCCTTTGGCTCAAGTTCTTCTAGAGAATTTCTCAAGTCATCATTTAAATCCATAAGTTCAACTTTCTAGATCTTCTTTGAGTGGTTAGACTCTTCTAAAGGAATTGGATCTGATACCAATTGTTGAATAACCAGAATACTGAGAGGGGAGGGGTGAATCGGTATTCCCTTGAACTTATTTAAACTTCTTATTAACCAATCGCATAACATAATTCAAAGTGCAGTAAACAAAAATAGAGACATACCACATAACAGTAGATTTGTACATGGAAAACTCAATATGAGAAAAACCATGAAGAGATGCTACTCTTAGGAATAGTGTAGTATGCAACCAGTTACTAAGTACAAAGGGGTGGCTCACTATCAGTTTGGCTCACTATCAATTTGGATTTGTTGTCCAAGATACAAAAGGGATTATAGTCAATATTTATAGAGTATACAAAAATTGAACTGTTACAAGTGCATCTAACATATGCATAAATACAGTTCCTTTGAAGTGCATAAATCATCACAAATATTCACTTGCAAAGCATAACCACAATTCTTTCACATATAGTACATCAAAACTAGTTTTCTTTCAACAATCACACCTTTAGAAAATGATATCCACACCATTTGAATGTCAAGTCGACTTAGCCAGAATGGATGAGACTAGACTTAACCACACACTACATCAATCTAGGTGGCTTCATGCAGTGTCGGCCTTTAGCTAAAATCTTGAGAAGTGCTCATAATAGCATATCTAGATGGGAAATGATCTTTGAAACATGTACAATAATCATATCCAGATAGGACCAAACTCATAAGTAGCTTCTGGTAACACAAAATATCGGACCTTAAATCTATGCAAAAACATGATAAAGCAAACTTTTTTGAATCAGATCATATACACACATGCCAAATAGAAATACTAACCATGAAATCAATGAAAAAAATGATAAATAGGCAAACAAGGGGATCTCTCCATTGTCCAAGGAACAAAGTTGGTCTTTGGGTTGTGTATTAGTAGTAGAAGAGACATAAGGCAGAATAATAGGGGGGTCCTTTCCAGGGTATTTACAGTGGCCTATTTATGTGGGATTTCCATTTGTTCAAGGATCTCCTCAATGAAAGGGTAGTCACTCCCCTCATCTATTTGTGGATAAACTAGGTCTTTTATCTTTGGGAGCTATTTACTCAGGACTTTGCAGGAAAAAACAAGATGGCCCAATTTGGAGTAGTTTTGGCATAAAATAGTATATTTCATATGGAATGGGCTAGGTCCACTTTCCTAATTTAGAATAAAATTAGATTAAATTAGTGTTAGTCCACCTGTAATTTTTTCCCTTTCAAATATTCAAATTCGCGGGTTGCCTTTTGTGCCTTTACTTTTGTCGGGTCATTTGTTCTCCTCGTACTTGAACCGTTGAACTCTTTCAAAAACAAGTTCAAAAGGTTCAAGGTTCAAAGCACGTTTTGTAAAAGAGTCATTTGTGGTCTTTGTCATCGTGTGAACAAGTGCATTTTGTTCATGGTCTTTGAAGTTTTGAACCCGTTGAACCAAATCTCAAGTGGTTCAAAAGGTTCAAGGTTCAAAATGCCTTTTGTGAGTCGCGGCAATGTATTGTTATTTGATGAGTGTGAGTCCTTATGCTTTAGGTTGATATGTGGTCTTGAACCTTGAACCAAATCTCAAGTGGTTCAAAAGGTTCAAGGTTCATGTTTAATAGTCCTTTTCTTTTGTCGCTCATTCTCGATGTTGTTTGGTGTGCCGCCCCCTCACTGTTATATTGCTTAAGTGAACTTGAACCGATGAACCTTTTTGTCAAACGGTTCAAGGTTCATGGGTTCATTTCAAAATGAACTCTAAAGATTTTTGGTGGAAATAAAAGCAGTGCGACAAGAAGGAATATTCCCTTATTCGGCAATTTAAAATTCTAAAAGTGGAAAGTAATCATGAGAAAATCAAAATAATTGTGCGGAAGTGATGGATAATTAAGAAAGTGTTAGTATTGTGTCATTTCATTGTTACTTCGCACGCTTGGGTAAATCATGTTGCAGCATGTGTAGCTCTAAAGATCTTTATCCGTCCAATTGAAGGAAATGTGTATGAATTTATTTCCATATTTAAGAAGGTCACAGCTACCATACTTCAGTAAATTGGAGGTGCCGAAGGTAAAACTAGCTTTGTTCTCTGGAAGAATTTCCAGTTTTCATGGTGTTAACGGGTAAGTTCAGTTGATTTCTCCTAAGTTGTGTTTCTTTGAGTTTTGAGGTTTTTATCAGTATAGAAAAGGAAAATCTCTAAATTGTCGGGGTAGGATACTGTCTTCTTGTTAAAATTTCTTGGTTAAGGGGGTAGATAGTCAATATGAGGCCAGTACTGCCGAAGCTTGGCTGGGCCTCATGTCTAGTGAGTATTTTGCCAGAATTGGAAGACACCTCCTTAGTTCATGTAGATTTAGGGGATTTCTTGGAAAGAACTAAGAACCCTCAAATTGGTTCATTAATGGAAAAGATAATTAAGAGTGGTCTTGTGGAAGCTGCTGCATTCCCGCTTGTCGCACTGTGCCCAGATTTAGTGTTGGCATGCATGAATAGACATGACTCTGAGAATAGATGTTTCAGAACCAATGATGGTGAGGAGTTGGTCAGTATTAGTAGAGAAACGGTGATGGTGGCTATGGGTATTCTGCATAAGGATCAGTATGAGGACTGGACTATTGGGAGTTCGTACGCCTATTTCTCTGAAAATAGGAGCAAGTACAAGAGTGTAATTGCTAGAAATTAGCTCTTGAAGATTCAGAAAGGAGGATCACGGTTACCCAAGCCCCTGACTAGAGAGCACTTCATCCCAGAGGTGTGGGACATTGTTATACTTTTGAATAGAGTAAAGGGGAATTCATATTCCTTCTATTGGGAGGATTGGATGTACTTTTTCATCTAAGTGGTTCTATCTGGTGACATATTTCTGGATTGGTCTCAAGTAATTGTAGAGAGACTTCACGAAGGATTGAGCAATTTTGTGGGGATGACAGGGTTTTACATGTCTTCCTACCTTTTCTACATTTGAGCTTGCACAAAGGATTGGCCTGGACTACCTAATGAATGATGGATGATGGAATGAGGGTTTACAATTTTTACCCTTTGTTGCAACAACAGAGACATGTTGAGCATATTGACAGGTGGAATGGAGTCTTCGCGGGGAGACTTGCCTTTGAGCTTTAGGGTGATGCAAACAAGAGAATGTCAGTTGAAGCTATGGAATTTGTGAGTATATATGGAAGTTTTTTTATCCAATTTCCTCAGTTTACTTACATACGGGTAGGTGGCTTTGAGGGCCAACCATTCAAACTACCTAGGTACGCTTTTGATAGCTACGTGCTTATAGAAGTGAGTAGGAAGTTGGCCTACATAGATAAAAGATTAGGAGCCAAGAGTGAGTTCAGGGTACTATTTCCCGTTGAACTCAGATATTATGGTTGCAAGTCTGTATCAGATGCCTTGAACCTAGAATTGGAGTTCAAAAGAATGAACCTACAGCCATATGTGGCAAGGCGAAAATTTGACAGTAAGGGTTATGCAAGGGAGAACCTCAATGTAGACAATCACTTTTGTCATGAACCTCAGATAGAAGATTATTGGGAGACTGCAAGGATGATTATGAAGTGAGAAAGAGACTGTGGTCCAGATTCACTTTGCAGCAGATAACTACCATGAGGCTTCCGATTAATATATCCGACATATCAGAAGATACAGAGGGGAATGTTTTGGATCCTGAGTTTGATACTGAGATTGAAGGAAAACCGATTCCAGAAATTGACTAGAACAAAAAGGAAGATGACAGTATCCAAACAAGAACCTTCAATGTTGTCATGAGAACAAAAAGATGGTTGAGGAATCATAAGTTCAAGGAGGGACCCCTCATGTCCTCCCACGAATCAAGAATTGATTCACACATTGTGGTTCAATCTCCTGTTTCTGGCACTAATGAAGTTGCTGATGTTGAAGGTGTCTCAAATCCCGTTGTAGAGAAAATTCAACCAAGAAGGTCAAAAAGGTCACCATCTAGTCTTACACCTACCTGAGTAACTTGGTCCAGAAGCAAAAAGAAGAGTAAGGAGCCTGTCTTGAAACATATCATTGTAGACTTGGACCCTAGTGAAGAGCTTGAACAAACAATGGATTCATAGGATCAAGGTGAGCCCGAGATACAAGAAATGGACACAAATAAAGAAGTGGAAATTCAATAGGATCCCATGAATACCTTAGTAACTATTACTTCACTAGATGCATAGACCACTCCGCCACCTAAGGAACCTGCAATTGCACCAAGATGGCTAGAAGCCACCTTTGGGAAAAAGAGGAGTGTAGTGCTGGTCACAATTCCAATGGAGGACATGGTTAGCAGATGCTTGGGAAAGACATCAAAGCCAAAAAAGCTCAAAACACAAGCAATGCTTGATGTGGATGACACAACAGGTCACTGAATAGCTGAAGTTGCCAAACCAATTCCTGGAAGAGACACAAACAAGGCTACAGAGGAAGATTTCACTGTGGAGAAGATAGATTTGGGGGTTGCTTCAAGGGCTATAGATGTTAAGCATCTGGAATCCTCAATGAAGAGGATAATTTCAAGAACTTGGAAAGATGAAAAGGATAAGAGAGAACTGAAGAAAATTGTCACATAGATGACTAAGTACATCAATGCTATCCACAACCTAGACCCCCAACCATTATCACAAATACCAGTGTCATTTGACCCTAAATCACCAGCAAACCAAAAAATGCTAGATCAAGTTCAAAGGAATAAAGTAGTGACGGAGATGTTTAATAAATGGTTGGACTTGATAATACAACAAGGGTCAGATTATATTAGTAATCTGGTTAAAGTTTATAAGGATGCTGAAATCGTGAGTAAAGAGCTTGAGCTGGAAACAACTGCCTAGGAAAAAAAAAGGATTAAGTGGGTAGCAATCCTCACACAGATGAACAATGTTCAGAAGTATGGAGTGATGAAATTCCTAGCCAAAAAACTAGTGGAGAACTTAGATGACAATGTGTTGTAGGTGTCAAATAAAAACGTGGAATGGCGCAATTCAATCATCAAGCAGGGTCATGAAGAATCCACCAAACTGCTCAAAGGATTGACTGACTTGATTAACACGATGTAGAAGGACCTCAAGTGTATTGACATTCAACTCATGAAGGAGGGTGCCAAGGTAATTGAAGAAGTTGCAGACATGACTAAGGTTTTTCAAGAAAGGATCCAGTTCATTCAGACAAAAAAATCCTTAACCACTGATGACTTTTCAAAAGCAGCAAGGATTGAATCAATGCTCTTTGCCTGTTTGGACCATTTAGAGGTTCACAAGGCAAAAGTTACACAGGTAAATATGGACAAAGAAGTGTGGAAGCAGAGGATCCTGCACATTGGTATGCCCCATTTCCAAGTCATCTTAAACTTCTCAACAACACAACTTGAATGGCATGGTTTTGCGGCAAAGCAGGACAAGCCCATAACCACCTCTGCCATGGTGGAAGCCTAGCTGATCTGAAAGTGAAATGTCAACCTTTAGTGGCTATTAGTTTAGTTTTTTTTTATGTTGCTTTAAACGGTTTCTTTCACTTGGGTGAAAGTAAATGTTATTTGATCATGTAAAAACTATGGCCTAGTGGCTATTTAAGCTAAAGAGCTTGTCTTTGTAGGGGTTCCAAAAATTGTGATTTTGGGAGCAGCAGATAAAGTTTTTTGATATGAATTGTTTGGATGATAGAATGACTGGTTATTAATGAAATGTTGTGTTATCTTTGAATCTATGCATTTTGAGATTTGTAATCTTTCTTAAGTTGTTATGGGCACGATATAACTTGATGATCAGTTATCTCTATATTTCTTTTTAGTTCATGTTTATAATTGGTTGTTGGACGGCTCACATTGTATTGATTTGCTTGATCCCCCTTGCTCTGTGAAGCACAAGGGAGTATCGATCGAGCCATTAGTTTTTGCTGAGTCCTTTTTTTTCTTTGAATTTATACAACAAGTATGTTATAAATCAGAGTCTGTGAACTCTCCTTTGAACATTCTTTGAGACATTTTCCTATGTTGCAGTTTTGAAGGCATTTATTTGTTTTGATGGATAAATGCTGGAGCCTTTCAATGCTTTCTAGTTAAAAGTGTTAGTATATCAATTGTATAATAAATTCATTGTAAATTATATGAGGAGCTACCCTCTAATGCAGAGGTTGAGTTTTCATTAATTCTTCCAACTGTTGGTATATTTGTTTCTTTCAAAAGGGTAAAACAAAGTCATATTTTGCTTTAAGAAGATAATAGTTAAAATTTCAAGAAGGAGACAAATCTGTTAACCAACAATTAGGAAAGATTATATTGATATCAATATTCAAATAGAAGTGAGCAAAAACTAACATGGATTTAGCTTTGGTCATCCCATTAGTAGAAACATAGTGTCCAAACAAGTTATCAATGCACTTGAAAATCTCTTCATCCTAGAACTCCGATGAGAGACTCGATAAGAAAATCCATACATGAGATGTCTTATTTAGATTACACCCTAGTCAAACCTTGGTTTCCACTAGCACAGGGATAAGTGATGCTTGTCATATGATCAAGGCCTTAGGGTGAGGACATCAATGAGGTCTTCCTCATTCGCAAACTTAATGAGAAAAAGACCACTCGACATGGTAATAGCAGTGGCACTTCCTTTAAGATTCGAGTTTTCTAGATTCCATCGATGAACCATGTCAATGGTGAGACAAAATTAATTTTTTTCCCAACCAGAATGTTGTTCATGGAGGAAAGGATTCTGTCAACAACTTAGTCAAGTAGCTTAATGGAAGTTTCCTCTTTAGTCTTAAGATATTTCGAGGTAGCTTCAAGAACTATAGGACTCAAATCACCTCCAAGTAGAACATTCTTCCAGCCCTTGGTATTTGAGCTATCAAGAAGACCACCAAGAGGCACGGTCTTTAAAATTTAAGCCACAACAAAGGACCCAACCTTATTGTCTATAATCAACCCTTCAACTAAAGGGGTGTTGATAGAAAAAATCAAAACCTCCACTTCAAGAATCCTACTAACCACCAAAAAAGAGTTGACAGGGGGACCAAAGGGTAATAGTTTCCTCAAAAGTAGGTCCCCCACACGAAGAAGAAGACTTGGTAGCTTAGGAGGAGTCTCAAATGGTGCACTTGTTATTTTTCTTTTCTACTTATATTAGAATAGTATGAAAAAATATTTTTTCTTTATTTCTAAGAAAAAAAAAGTCATCTTAAAGAGTCATTTTGTACATAAATAATAGATGGTGTTATATAAACCTACATTGATTATTAATATAAACAATATATAATATTAAAAAACATTGCTTTGATTGAACTTCTTAATTTTATTTTCTACTTATATTAGAATAGTGTGAAAATATAATCAGTATTTTGTAAGAAATAAAATGAAGTTATCTTAAAGTGTCATATTGTTCATAAATAGTAGAAAATGTTAAACTCTTATTTCTACAAATTCAAGTGTTAAACTTTGTTTGCATTGTCTTTGGCTTTACATAAAATTTATAATTGTTTTATATATATATATATATATATATATATATATATATATATATATATATATATATATATATATATATATATAAAGGTAATATTATGGATAACATGACCGCTTTGGGTCTAGAAATTGGAAACCTTGGATGCATGAGAAAGAGGGATTGCCTACCCATTAATATCCAAAGACTCCTCATAGAGGAGAGTAGATCCAATATGCACATAGGATGATGAGAAATTGTTAAGCTTGGCTTCTATGAACCCTTCTTTGCTCGATACTTTTGGAATAGAGGTTGGGAAGCAAAAAACATAATTTCAAATTTTTGAGGCAAGAGATGGATTATAATTTCCCGATGAATAAACAAGACAATGAGATTCCCTATCATGTTGTTGGGGGTTAAGGCCACCTAATCAATGTGGATTCCCCACTTGTGTTATAATAGGTCCAAGTGGAAGAAAGGGTAGGCCCCTCCTTATAGTGGACATGGATTTAGGGGGTTGAAGGCTACTGAGTTGATTCGAGTGCCTTGCTGGTGGTGCAAGATGCCCAAGTTTAAGAAAGGGTGGGGCCCCCATTATAGTAGGCATATTATTGGGAAGGTGAAGGTTACTAAATTGACATCGATGCCTTGCTCATGCTACAAAAGGTCTAGGTGGAAGAAGGGGTGGGGACCCTATTATAGTAGGATTTCTCAAGGGGTTGATGTGATGAGGTGGCCTTTCTGTGCATAGTATGCCTACGTGGCCAAATTTGAGGGTCATTTTATGATGATGATGTGTTATCATTTTTCGCACAACCTTGCCAATGATATGGTACAATGCCACAAAAGAGTAAGAATAATCATTTTTTGATGATTTTTTTATGTGGTGTTAATTTTCATGCACAGGAAACCTGCATAATTTCTTATATTGGGTACTATGGGTGAGGGTAGGCACATTCAATGTTTAATGTGGATGCCAAACAATTATTACCCCTGTTGGTATGAATATTGACCCTGCTAATCAAATAGAAAGCCTTACAACCCTTTTTATAGAATATTTTAGTTAGTTAAGAAAAGATAGGTCTAAATCTCTGAATTGGGTTCTCTATGCTATTGTGCTATGTGTTGGCCATTTGGTGGAATTGAATATGTGTTGCATTGATGTTTTGTCATTGATGTCAACACTAGTTGTTTGGATGCTTTATCGACACCCTTCTGGTTCCGGTAGGATGAGTGGTTTCTAGTTAACCTGGATCCGACATGATCCGATAGACTCTGATATAATCTGGTGATGGAAATGGCTTGTTCATGATACTTATACTCATATTTGGTCAGTTGGTTTTGGTCTTGTCATTGGATGCTATCCTTATTTCTTAGAAGATTGGTTTCTGGTTCCGACGAGGGTTTCACCATCAGAGCTTTTGATGGAGATCTTTGATGAATTGCATAAGTGGTGTTGGTGCAACTTCTGATGGAGTTTCAGGATGCTGTTGGTGATCATATTCAAGACTTGGTGGTTGGATATTATTGCTGAAGTGTGTGGACCTATACTTGGTCCCGGTTGATCTAGGTTATGGACCGAAATTAATGTAATGTGTGGATAGGACCTATTGTTGTATTTTCGGGATGTCTTATGTGTTGATATTACTTGTTTGGTCTAAGGCTGACATGGTTTGTAATTATGTAATTGGTTTATTGTCTGGTGGCCAACCTGATTGCTTATGGTCAAGGATTTGTATAAATAAGATGTAAGATCTCATTGTAGATCATCATGGTTAATGTAAGAGGTCATGATCAAGGAATTTTTTGTGTGAATAATGTAATATAATTCAGGCAGAGGAGTTGGTCGATCATTGCAGATCGAATTGGGTTTGTGTAAGAGGATTTAGTCCTCCAATATTGAGCTTAACCAGAATTGTACTCAGGCATAGGAGATGCTATCTTTTGCAGTTCAACACTTCTCCAGATTGTAGTCTAGATTTATATGTAGTTAGTGAGGATCCTTTTGTGATGAGTAGTGTGCTCTAGGTTGTTGGCCTTCCTGCAAGTGTAAGCCCCTTCATTATAATTCACATACTTACTGTAGAAGTATTATCTGACTGTGGGTAGGCTTCCCATCATGGTTTTTGCCTTTACCAGGTTTTCCACGTACAAATCTTGGTGTTGTATGGATGGCTTTTATTATGTAATTATTGTTTATGCTTAATTGGATTAACTGCTATTCCAATATTATTGTTTTGGGTTTCGGTATTAAAGTTTTAATTGTTGAATGTTTCTGTAGTCTATGACAACTGATTCACCCCCCCCCTTCTCAGTTGTCTTCCGATTATCTAAACTTTCTAACAATTGGTATCAAAGCTTTGGTCCTCTCTACAGAAAGCTTAACTGCTTGAGGAAGATCCTATGGCGACTAACAAGTCAAGTTCATCTAGTTCTTCTGGAGCTATCTTTTGAAGAGATATATCGAGGCTTGAAGGAACAAACTATATAGTATGGAAGATTCGAATGGAGACTCATCTGAGATGTGGGTAAGTGCACAAAGATGGTGGTCAAAGAGGGGGGTATAAGTGGACACTTTTTTTTTTTTTGCTGAAATCAGGTGAACCTGAACTTGGAGGCAAAATTTGAAAGTCATCCACTCAAGATATGAAGATAATCAAAGAAAAAATATTGTAGTACTCTAAATCTAGTTTCCAAACTACTAAACTTTTTCAAAATTGGATAAGATTAAGGGGGTCAAATCCTTCACGCACAAAAAATAGACCCTAATTTTTTTCTTCTGAAAAACATAACATGGTGTCTGATGTGCGCATAAACAAAGTCATAGTTAGATTTAGTATTTTGACAAATCCTTTGGCAAAAAGATAGTTAAGAGTGGGCACTAGAAGATGTGTATTTTTTGTAATTTTTTGTTGAGTATTTTTTTTTTAGGTACCTGTTCATGCATGAAGCATAAGTTGCACTAAACAAATCGAAAAATACATATTTTTTTAAATTGTAAAGAATCAAGTGCACAACAATAATATATAAAGTTTTTAAAATTTGGATAAGTATATCAAAAGTTATTGAAAAAATGGTGCACCTATGTCTGTGAGAACTATGGAGACACTGGTAAAAGAAATTCAATAATAATATGTTATTGTTCAAATTTTAAAAAATTGTATGGTTAGAAATCTTAGAAGATGGGTGAAAATATGGTGGCAATTTAAGAAATACCCACTTGATTAAGTGTAAACCTAATGATGAGAAAGTCGAGAAACCAAGTTGATAAAATAAAACACATCAAAAAGGAGGGAAATAGAGGGAAATCAAACTTCCAAACCGTAGCTTTGTCATCGGATCTTTACTTGATTGATTAAACTACAATTGTTTAATTAATTAAGTTCCCCTTTATCTCTTTTACACTTAAGCTAACATTAGGTGCATAATAATTAATTCTTTTATTAATTATTATGTGCAAGCCTAGGGTTTTTTGACCTATTAGAGGTTGAATTCTTTCTTTTGTATTATTATTCTATTACACATTTTTGTGAATACAGAGCTCTCATATTCTTGAGCATTTTCCCGTGTTTATAATTTTCTCTGTTGCCTCCTTGCTTCTCCTTGTAACAAGTTTATTCAGCTTGCAGAGATCATTTGGGCTCTTGTGGTGTTGTATTTATCAACTCTCACATGGTATCAAAGCTTCAAATCTGCAGATACCTGTTCTTGTTTTGAGTTTTTTTTGCATTCGAAGCAGATCTGGGGTTTCAGAAATTTTTTTTATGCACCTAGGGATAGGCCTTTTTTCTGAGCACTTTGGGCCTAAACGGACCTCACCATTGTTCTCAGAAGGCTCAAAAACCCCTATGGTCATATAAAGCTTGATCACTTTCGACACTTGATCCTTTGGGGATATTTTTTGGTTCTGTACCAGGCCATATGACCCTAGCATGCAATTCAAAAAGTTTATTTTTATTTATTTTTTGCCTTTTTATGGCATGCAGGCCGAAATTTGTTTTTAAAAAAAAAAACCAAAAAAATCATTCAAAAAAAATATGGAAAAGCTTTTAAAAAAAATTTAAAAAAATTTGGGGTTTAACCCGCGGTACGCAGGATATCGTGGCCCCCCTAGCCTGTAGCATGCCCCGCCATCCACCGGCCCTAACAGAGTGGGCCTCGCTAGCCACCGGCCTCCAAACCCCCATCGGCCGCTTCCTGGACCCATTGGCCTCCGGTCGCCACAAGCCTCCGGCCACCGCCAGCCTCCGCCCACCTGCCGCCCCTGTGCCACCCGCTCCGTTGCTCCGCCACCAAAGCGCTGCCCATGGGCCACCTCCGCCCGACCCTGCCACTAGACAACCTCTCTCTTGCCTTTGTAGGGGGGGTTGGATTTTTCTTCATATCTTGAGCATACGGAGTCATTTTTTCAAAAACGAATAGGTGTCAGAAAGCTGGTTTTGAGCCAAACCTCATGGTATTGGAATTTTTTTCCAACTTTTCTATTTGACTGTACTTTTTTCCAGTCAAAGTGGGGTCACTTTTCTGCACTTCTAAGGCCATAGAATGTGCAAACAGACTCCATTTTTTGAAAACGAATAGGTGTTGGAAATCTCTCAACATGCTTTATTCAGATATGTGATCTTGTTTCTCAGATATTTCATCAGGTACATGAGATTTTAGTTTGAAGTTGTTTTGCTTATGCACTACTTCATTCTCACCAGTATGTACTAGGGTTTGGGTTTATCTCTTGTGGGGGGGTGTTTTTTCTCGCTTTCTGTCATTTATATCAGAAATATAGAACACCGAAACTCTCAAAACAAACAAACCATTATGCATCTTTTGTCTATTCTGAAAGATCACATAATAATAAAAAACACAAGCAAGTACATGTGGAGAGTTTCATGGCAGACTCTTCAATTGAGTTGTTGACATCACACAACTATCACACCTGAAAGTCTCACATCAGGTGGCTTCTCAGGGCACGAGGGTTGTGGTCTTGTTTGGATGAGGTTCAACCTCTGTTGCAAAGTCCTTTTAAGATTCTTTAGCACATAAACAAGATGGATGAGGCCATGGGTTTTCTCTCATTATATGTTTCCGACAGTCTTCTGTTTCACCTTGATGCTTTTCTTACTCCTTGATCTATGAGGTTGAAGTTTGAGACTCTATTCAGGAGAGTTAATGAGATCCAGGCATTACAGATTGAGGCAGAGTTGGTTTCCTTGTTACTTGATTCCTTTCCCACCATTGAGGATTTTTTGAACAAATTCAAGACTACTAGATCTATTCTCCAGGGGTGTGGAAAGATCAAGATAGACCCAGAGTGGATTCACTTGATCCTTTCGAAGCTTCAGGGTTCTTTTTAGGTTTTTGTCTATGCTTTCTACTCCACCATGGATGGCTTGGGTGCTCGTTTTACCATGCCTACCTTTGATGTGTCTTATGAGCGTTTGTCTCATGATTAGTCTTACCTTTCTTAGTTGGACATGCTCTTAGGGTCCAAGAACAAAGCATTGGTTGCTCAGTCATCTAAGGAGAAGAAAAAAGCAGAAACCAAAGCCAAAGAAGAATTCTGCAGGCAGTGAACATTCCTCCAAGCCACCTCCTAAGTATGATTCTAAACCACCATTTAATCTAAAACAAGGGAAATATTTGTAGTCTGGTGAGTCTTCCTCCAAGACTAAGAAGAAATTAGGAAATACTTGCAGTTTTTGTGGCAAGGAAGGACATCCAGTTTCTAGGTGTTGGAAATGAGTAGAGGCTTTAGAGGAAGCCATGCTACAACATCACATCTCCTCACCTCAGACGTCTTCTCCTTCCACAGGGAAAGGTCATGCTCTCATTGCTCGAGCTTTGACCTATGGGTCCACTTGGATTTTAGATTTTGTTGCTTCTCACCATATGACTCACACTCAACAGTTGATTAATTATCTTGCCTCTTGTAGTACTTCACAGATTGTAGTGGGTGACTCTATTCAGCTTTTAGTCTTGGATTTAGGTTCTGTCTCTTTGGATGGGGGTACTCTATAGGATGTTCTGGTTGTTTCTGACATCTTGACGAACCTCTTGTCCATTTATTAGATTTGTCATTCTAGCTCTGGTAAGACAGTTGAGTTCTCACCACATGATGTGGTTATTCAAGACCTCCATGACTCTGATTTGGTTGTGGCTATTGGAAGTGTTGATACCACATCTCTTCTTTACAGATTTGATGGATTTGAGCCCTCTATAGTACACGTTCATCTCTTACAGCACATGCAAATTCAGTGAGTAAGATTTGGAATGAGCGCTTGGGCCATGTCAATTACAGATATCTTCAGCAGATGAGTACACATGCACTTGTTCTTGGGCTCCCATAGATTTCCTGCACTGATGGTGTTTGTCATGGTTGTGTGCTTAGAAAGCATCATAGGAATCCCTTTCCGAAGGGAAGATCCCCTCATGCTTTGACACCTTTGGAGTTGATTCATAGTGACCTCATGTCATTCCCTTCTCCTTCTTTTTTCTGGGGCTAAGTATGTACTCACATTTATTGATCTCGAGACACACATGGGTGTACTTTCTTAAGTACAAGTCTGATGTCTTTGATTCATTTCAAATCTTCAAGACATTTGTAGAGAAGAAGTCTGGTTGTTCTATTCAACAGATACGTACAGATAATGGGGGGAGTATGTGAATCAGGCTCTCAGGGATTTTTGCACTAAGCATGGTTTACAACATTAGTTTACTATTCCCTACACCCCTCAATAGAATGGTGCTGTTGAGAGAAAGAACAAAACTTTATGACAGATGGTGAATTGTATGATTCAATATAGGTCCATGGATTCATCTTTTTGGGCTAAGGCAGTCAATTGTGCCAACTACATTCAGAATCAGATGCCTCACAAGGCGATTTGACATATGACTCCTAAGGAGGCTTGGTCTCATGACAAGTCTGATGTTTCTTTTTTCCAAGTATTTGGAAGTGAAGCATGGGCATTTATTCTTGATTATCAGAGGAGAGAAATGGAGCAGAAGAGCCAAACCCTCATTTTTGTTGGCTACTATGAGGATGTTAATGCGTACAGGTTGTTTGATCCTGATTCTAGAGAGGTCCTATTTTGCTAGGATGTTTAGTTTGATGAGTGCCTTCCCATAGTGGATACCCTGTCTCCAGTGTCTACCCCTCTACCTACTCCTCCCACTACATCTCTTCAGGATCATCTTGAGGATGATTCTGATGATGTTGTTGATGATCCACCATCTCCACCTCCACCTACTCCACCTCTGATGCCCAAGTGGGCTCACTTTACTGTTGAGGCGGCTGGATCTATGGCTAGTGATCCTTCAGATACTCATTGCACACGTTCTCATACCATGGGTTCTAGTCTATTGAGTCATAACATTTCAGATGATCCTCAAAAGTTTTTAGAGGAAACAAGACACCCTTAGTGGGATTGTGCTATGGAGGAGGACTATTCTTCTTTGATGAGGAATAATACTTGGTATCTCTATCCTCTTCCAAAGGGTAGAAAGATGGTTCAATGCCGATGGTTGTATCATACCAAGTATGTTGCTGATGGTTTGATTGATAAGTATAAACCACGTCTTGTTGCAAATGGTTTCTCGTAGGTTGAGGGCATTGATTACTCTAAGACATTTGTCCCTATCGCCAAGATGAACTCTATTCGCTTTGTACTATCCCTTGTAGCTTCTAGGGGATGGCCCATTTTTCAGATGGATGTGAAGAGTGCTTTCTTGCATAGAGACCTATAGGAGGAATTATATATGGAGAAGCCTCAGGGATTTATGCAGGACAGTTCTTTGGTTTGCAGACTTCAGCATTCATTGTATGGTCTCAAACAGGCCCCTCAGGCTTAGTATGAGAAGATGGACTCTTTCTTTCTCTTCACCAGTTTCACACGCTATCATTCTAATCACACAATGTAAATTCAACATCTTGAGGGTGAGATCCCGATTCTTGTGCTATATATTGATGATCTCCTCATCACAGGTAGCTCATCCTCTATGATTTAGCATGTTCAACGAGCCTTGATGGACCAGTTTTAGATGACAGATGGACTAGTTTGAGATGATAGATCTCAGTCTTCTGCACTATTTTCTTGGTCTTTAGGTGATTTAGTCTTCTGATGGGATCTCCATTTACCAGTAGAAGTATGCTCTTGACATGCTTCAACACTTTGGCATGCTCAATTGCAAACTTGCCCCCACTCCTTTCTAGTCCGGGGTTGTTTTGATTACTACTTGCTCCACTCCTTCAGTAGATTCTACACTTTACAGGTAGTTGGTTGGCAGTTTGTTGTACCTAACACACACTTGTCCTGACCTTTCCTTTTCATTTGGAATTGTCTCTCAATTCTCACATGATCCTCATGAGAGTCATTGGAAAATTGCCAAATGTATTTTGCAGTACATTTGGGGCTCTATTTCTCATGACATTCACTACACATCAGGGGAACCTCACATGGTTGGCTACACTGACTCAGATTGGGCTGGTGATTTCAATGATCAGAAGTCTTCTTCTAGATTTGTTTTCTATCTTGGCTCTGGTCCTATCACATGGTCTTACAAGAAGTAGACTACTCATGCATTATCATCTACAGAGGTTGAGTACCGTGCTGTTGTGCTTGCAAGTCAGGAGATATTATGGCTTCAACAGTTGATGATTGAGTTTGGTTTTCCTCCTAATAGTCCCACTATTCTTTAGTGTGACAATCAGAGTGTATTCACATTTCTCGCAACCCTGTAGAGCATCAACAGATGAAGCACATTGAGCTTCACATGCATTTCATCCGCCAGTTGATTCAAGATGGTTCTCTCATTTTGGAGTACATTCCCACTACCAAGCAGGTTACAGACATCTTCATGAAACCTTTTGCATCGTTGTGCTATCTTCAGTTGCGCTCTATGCTTGGGGTGAAGGAAGTTGTCCTTGGGGGGTCTTTATGAGGCCTTCTTTGCTTCATATTTCTTTCAACATGTTCTTTTCTTTCTTTTTAGAGAGGAGTTTTTTCCCACTGGGTTTTCTCCTTTTTCTCTGTTTCATAGAGATTTCCTTGTATTTGGGTACTTGATCAGGCCTTGTTGTCAGGACCCATCTTTCCTACTTTCAATAGTTGTTCTAGGTTTTAGCTTCTCCCTAAGTCTAGCTTAAGGGGGGGGGGGGTGTTAGAGTAATCGGGTCTTTACTTGATTAATTAAATGACATTTTTTTAATTAATTAAGTTCCCCTTTATCTCATTTACACTTAAGCTAACATTAGGTGCATAATAATTAATTTTTTTATTAATTATTATGTGCAAGCCTAGGGTTTTCCCTTTTAGGGTTTTTTGACCTATTAGAGGTTGAATTCTTTCTTTTGTATTATTATTCTATTACACATTTTTGTGAATACAGAGCTCTCATATTCTTGAGCATTTTCCTGTGTTTATGATTTTCTATGTTGCCTCCTTGCTTCTCCTTGTAACAAGTTTATTCAGCTTGTAGAGATCATTTCGGCTCCTGTGGTGTTGTATTTATCAGCTCTCATAGTTATGAAGATAATCAAAGAAAAAATATTGTAGTACTCTGAATCTAGTTTCCAAACTACTAAACTTTTTCAAAATTGGATAAGATTAAGGGGGTCAAATCCTTCGCGCACGAAAAATAGACCCTAAGTTTTTTTTCTTCTAAAAAACCTAACATAGTGTCTGAAGTGTGCATAAACAAAGTCATAGTTAGATTTAGTATTTTGACAAATCCTTTTGGAGAAAGATAGTTAAGAGTGAGCACTAGAAGATGTGTATTTTTTGTAATTTTTTGTTAAGTATTTTTTTAATGATTTCTCCAATCGAGTACATCCTGAAAATTAGGTACCTGTTCGTGCATGAAGCATAAGTTGCACTAAACAAATCGAAAATATTTTTTTTAAAAAAGAATTGTAAATAATCAAGTGCACTATAATAATATATAAAATTTTTTAAATTTGGATAAGTATATCAAAAGTTGTTAAAAAAATGGTGCACCTATGTCTGTGAAAACTATGGAGACACAGGTAAGAGAAATTCAATAATAATATGTTATTGTTGTTCAAATTTTTTAAAAATTATATGGTTAGAAATCTCATAAGATGAGTGAAAATATGGTGGCAATTTTAGAAATACCCACTTGATGAAGGGTAAACTTGATGATGACAAAGTCGAGAAACCAAGTTGATAAAATAAAACACGTCAAAAAGGAGGGAAATGGAGGGAAATCAAACTTCCAAACCGTAGCTTTGTCATCCAGACTTATTTCCAAGCCTAAAAATTCAAAAGTGCGTATGGGGTACCTATGGTATAAAAAGTGCGTACGGGGTAATTATGGTGTAAAAAGTGCGTACACTCTATCTTAACTAAAAATAGCGCGTACGTGCTATTTTTACTATAAAAAGCGCATATGTGCTACGTTTGTTTAAATTTTGGGATTGTGTATAATATGATATTGTATATATAATATGTGTATATACATATAATATATAATTTTTATATATAATATATAATATTTGTTGGCATATGTGCAGAGTTTGATGACATGAATGATGATATTGTATGTTGTCATTGATGTCAATATGCTGAAGTATGAACCGATATATTGAAGAAAGTAAACTGACAAGAGAATCGATATGATGGTATGAAGTGAACCGATATGATGATGTGAACTAGTATGTTGGAATGTGAACTTGTATATGCAAAGTTTGTATCGGGGTTTTAATTTGGTATGACTACCAGTTGGTAGTCTCAGCTTCAGGGTTTTTGGTTGATGCATTCCAAGTCTGTGTGATTCGATCGATGACATCCTGTGATGGGTTAACTTTGAAATGAAGATCAAATCATGTTGTCACATCAGCCTTGTGCACATGAAGGATTTCCTTGAGGATCTTGCATGAAGAAGATTGATCCTATCTACCTTGGGAATGTGCGAAGCCTCAGTAAATGGTGGAGAGCACATGATGGGTTATCAGCTTCTAGAAGCGACAAAGAATGAACGATGGAGAACGTCTTGAGATTTGTTCAAGATTGTCTTACACTATGCAATGTGATTGAATGGTCAGGATTGGACCGACTGTATTGTTAACCTAGATGCTTAGGGTTTTAGATTTTGGCTACCGACCTAATTGTTGTCTATAAGGTTGATGATGATTTGCATTGTGAAGTTGTTGGCAAATGTTATGTGTGTATCCAAGTGAAGAGATACTTGATTCTTGCCAGATCGGTGTAGTGAGTTAAGATCTGCAGAGTGTGATTGTAGATGTTAAGGAACTAAAGTGGATCTGCCTTGGCATTGAGTGTTGTTATTAGATCAGTGTTTTACATGTTGACTTCTAACCATTTTAGCGGTTGGAAAATCCCTTGACCAGGTAGCTTTAACAAGCTTGTTGTAAATCCTTTAATAGGGTGACTCAAAATCATTGAGTTCTTCAAATCCTCTTGTGAGGTAACCTTTCACAGGGTTCTAACCTTTAACTGGGTATTTAGCCATCCCTTAATCGGGTGATCCCTAACAGGATCGGTTCCTAGCAGAACCTGTTGTAAAGTCCTTAACCGGACTAGGCTCCTAACAGAGTGGACTTCAGAAGAGTTCAAGAACAACTTGTGGGTATTCATCCCCACCGTGGTTTTTCCCAGTTGGGTTTCCACGTGAAAAATCAATGTGTTATGTGTGATGCTTTTTCATGTCATGTCTTAGTGTTTTTTGTTAAGTGGTAAAGTATGTTGATTCGGTGGTCATTATATTTTTGATGATGTATTACTTGTTTAAGCATATGGGTGAGGTGGAAATAAGATATTAGGTTTTGAGAAGATCTAAGTGTTATCGATTTATGTCTTACACAGTTCCACTGTGTTTTACCGGTAGTTGCCTGATTTAGATCGGTGATGCTATTTACTAGTTAGTGCAGTCTTTGCAGTTAAAGTGGTTTAAGGAAGTTTTTGTCTATAATGATTCACCCCCCTCTCAGTATCTGTTGAGTACTTACTGTTCATCATTATTCATCAATATATCTATATGTATATATTAATATATAATATATTAGGCATATATATACACACATATAAGTGTATTGTCTCCCCCTCTCAAGCATGTACAAGGTGCCTCTCTCTCTCTCTCTCTCTCTCCTTCTCTTCCCTTCTCCCTTCCTCCATACCCCATCCCTCTCTCTCTTCTTCTCTCCTTCCCTCCCTCCATACCCCACTACAACTATGATTGCACTTCTATAGAAGTAAGTGAATTTATTTCTTGTTTGTAACTTTCTCTTTTATTTTATCATGTAGTTTGTAATGCCGCACCAGGAAACTGCGAATGGATAAAGCTAAAACACACGAATGGAGTGCAAATATATATATTTTTAAAATAAGACACAACATAATGATACAATGAGTTATCAAAAGCTTAGATAACACAACGAAAGACTAAACAAAACCTAAGGAGTTTCCCAACATGATTACGTAACTTAACATCTAACTCAACTCACGACATCTGACCCAGTAAAGCAAGTTAACTTATTTTCATATTATTACTTTAAACAAGGATATAATTTGTTTAGTAGATTAACATTATTATAGATAATAGGACGCGTTCATCCATTATGGTTGAAGATGAGTCTAACACAAGGAAATTTACCCATTAAAGCTAAGACATAGATAACATATGAATTCATCCATTAAGGTTAAAATATAGTTAACTTGATGAGTTCATCCATTTTAGTTAAAATATAGCTAATATGATGAAGTTCATATATTAAGGTTAAAATATAGATAACCTGATGAGTTCATCCATTATAGTTAAAATATAGCTAATATGATGAAGTTCATTTATTAAGGTTAAAATGTAGATAACCTGATGAGTTCATCTATTATAGTTAAAATATAGCTAATATGATGAAGTTCATTTATTAAGATTAAAATGTAGATAACAAAATGAAGTTCATCCATTAGAATTACAATTCAGGTAACATGACGAGATCATCCAATAATTTTTAACCATTCATTACGTTCAATTTTACATTAAACACATGCCATGCATCTTGTTCCAAAATGCGCTATAATTTCATCATAACTAATGAGATCTTTTCATGCATACTTATTTTCATCAATAATAACAGAATACATTCTTTCATGATCCAATTTATTGCATTTAAGAGACGACTACATACATGCATTTACGATAAATCTCATCTAATCCATTTATACATTCTATCAAAATGTCATCATTACATGCTAACACTAAACATGAAACATAAGAACAAAAGCATCACGTAACACCAAATTGATATTGGAGTTCGCCCCCTAAAGGGCTACATCTCTAGGTCTGCTCAACTACAAGACCCCTCTAATCATTTAAATAAGTTAAGGATACATAAGTTTCACATCATTTACAATCCTGCCATCAAGGCGAACATAACCAAAATACAAATGTCCACATCGGTCAAATACATACATAAATGATTCCTGAATAGGAAAGGATCCAACTGAGCATAATAAAAGAAAATACAAGGTCCATTGCCTGACGGTACTCTAACTAGAGACCCAACCAGTTATGGTCAACCACAAATCAACACTCGACACCCGCATAAAGGACAAGACCAGTTATAACACCATCACAAGGCAACAGTCAAACTCAAGACCGAGGACAAAAATAGGTACCTCAAATCAACCAAACGACAGGGTCCAAACAAACAAATCAAGGCCTTGCCATTACTTTAGCAAAAGTGAATACATAAATTAAACTTGCATAGGCAATAATTGAAAAAGACAATCTTCTTTCCTATTGATTTAAACAATAAAAGTCGATCACGTTTTCTAAATGGTCTAAGTTTTCAAGATACATTAACAAAAAAATCACCATAACAAGGTGAATACAATACCTCAATTGCAATAGTACCATTTGTCTACTTCTCAATATAGAGGAAAAAAATATAAACTAAACCATTTATTTTACTAAATGAAAATCTCATTAACTTACCAATTTTCCAAACGATACATTATTAAATTTCCAATAATTCCAATAGCATATCATTTAAATTTTCAAAATATCCAATGATAAAATATTTCATTTTTCAATTACTCAAATACTATATTATTTCATTTCTAAAATTTCCAGATGACCTATTATCATTCAATTCTTCAAATAATATATTATTTAAAATTTACCAGCTAATAAATATATTTTATTTCAAAAATTTCCCAATTAAAATAATATTGTATCCTTTTCCAAAAAGATACTTCCTCATTAGAACAAATACCAAAATTGAATATTAATTAATATATATACTTTTAATCCATGATTAATAAAATATAAACAATTAATAATCAATAACACACATAATTAACAAATTAAGTATTAATTTATATATATATATAGTATACATTAATTAATAATTAATAATTAATATATAATAGTAAAATATATTGGGGGGTTGAGGATCAAAACGAATGGTTGGCTCTGCAACCAAGGACGAATGAATAGTCCTTGGAAGCAGGTCGACTCTCTGGCTGGGGGCTCCTAGACATACCGGGAGGCCTCCACATTCAATTCGACTCGTGTCTCCATCAATGGAGATAAATAAAGTTGGGGTAGGCAATAAATCCAATTCAAGCACCGTAGAAGGGAAGAAAAACTATCAGGGCATCACCGAAGGGAAGAAGTCATTTCTCTAGGCTCTTGAAGGACAGTGCACCATCTTTCTGGAGGATGCAAGGTTCAAGACAGAGTTTTCCCAAGATGCAATCGTCAACCAAACCCGTGAAGAAGGTGAGGCTGCCTCGGCACCTAAAGTTGTCATTAAACCTAATTCTTCCATGGTAGAATGTATTTCTAAGGAAATAACTAGACTTAGGGATTCTGCAATTTTTTTAGCAGCCCTTGATGTAGATAGAATACCGTCTAGACAATATTTGAATAGGTGGTTTCAAGATGTTTGCTTTTCAAAAGTTGGCATCCATTTTTTGTTTTGTAGAATGTTGCAAAAATGATTGTTTCTTATTTTTTTTAATGATAAAGAAACCCAGAAGAAAGTGCTAGAAAAATAATTTTGGAATGTTGGAAACTCTTGTTTTAGGGCCATCCCTTGGAATCCTGTTGCATGTAACAAGGAAGTCATGGCATTGTCTAACCCTAAATGGGTTATTATTAAAAAAGTACCACCTTTTTTATGGATCTGTATATCCAAATTTATTGAACCCCTAGGTAAGGCAATCAAATTTGATTCCTGTTGCCTTATTACCCCATATGGATGCAAGAGTGCTTATTGCCCTCAACCCTGGCTTGGCTCTTCCCTCTGTAATAGATATATGAATTGAAAATCGACTATTCTCTTGTCCCTTAGAGTATTTGGGAGGAATTAATGCCTGTCATAAGTGCAGAAGAAGTGGACACTTCCTTAAAAATTGCCCTTTGTTAGTAGGAAAGAATGTCACTCATTCCAAGAACACCTATGCTCGACACTCTAACCACTCTGACCCCGAAACCCTAAACAAAATGAATTTACTCCCCTGCCATTGCACACTGAACCCCCAACTTCCATCCCTTCCATCCACTCTTAGTCTAACCATACCAATTTGCCACCCCCACCTACCACCAATCCCCCCCACACTAGCCACCAACCTCAGGGCTGCTCTAACCCACCCAATGCTCCTCCCTCGATAGCTGAGTCTTTGGCCAAATATCAAAAGGCCATAAAAGAGGCCAACTTGGCCAACAATACCCCTAGCTCTATGGAACCTGAAATGGTTGGTTTCCCCTCTAAACTTGGAGGACCCAGGACCCAAAATGCACAACAAATTATCCTTGAAAAGTTGAAAACAGTTGCAGAATTCAGAAAACAAATTGAAGAGTCTTTAAGCATTCAGAAAAAGGAAATTGTGGCCAGTACCATGCCCTTCCTTCATGACTTGATTGAAGGGGAGGATGGTGATCTTCAAGATACCACCAATGCCATCTACATTATAAGTTTGGGGGTTGAATGTAGGGGAAATTGGGACATCCTTGGGGAAACTAGCATCCCTCCCATTGTTGTCGATTCTAATACTCCCTTGGAGGCCACAGTTGAGGGGGAGGAAACACAAAACTCTACCACACCCCTTGAATTAGCATCAGGTGACATTGATGGGGTACTGGGGCTGACCAAGCCCCCCCTCCAACCAAGCCATTGAGGATGGTCATGGACCTGGACCTAGTGGGGAGCCTGATGAAGATGAGGTTAACAACAATGGTGGGGATAAGCCATTCTCCCCAGACTTTAGAATCTTTGTATTTTGGGTCTAATAATAGGGAAGGGGACTTACCAGGGATTAAATCCAAGAAAAAAAGGAGGAAAAGATCCCCTAAAGTATCTAAAGAAGTGGCAATTAGGAAGGAATCAATGGGACTTGAACAACTCTCTGAACTAAGGAAAAAAAAGAGGTAGACCACTCTCAATAGTGGCCTTTGATGCTAGTCACTTCTCTAATCCTGAGGAATGGCCTAAGTGCTTTGAGGGGTTCAAGTCCCCGATAGATACTACTGAACAATCCTCCTAATGTTAAAAGCCATCTAATGGAACATCAGAGGCCTTGAGGCCCCTAATAGGAAATATGTGGTCAAAAGATTTCTAAACATGCACAAAGATATTGACTATCTTATGCTCCAGGAGTTGAAATCAGTGGGGTTCATCTTGGAAGTTGGATTAAGATCCATTTGGAGGGAGGCCACTCCCTTTTATACCAACCACCCTAAAGGAAGAGGAGGGGCTGCAATATTATTGAACCTTAACTGGGCTAATAAGGTGGAAAAATGGGGGCAATCCCCCTATGCTAGGGTAGTATGGGCTATCATTCAGAATGGCAACTCCACCTTTGGCATATGTTCAATTTATGCCTCTAATGACTACTGGGAAAGGGAAAGTATGTGGGAATGGGTTGCTAATATAGAAGATATCCCCTGGTTCCTGGGTGGGGACTTCAACATGGTAATAAATTCTCAAGATAAACAGGGCGGTAATAAGGTAGAATGGAAGGGTACTAAGAGACTTGAGTGGGAAAGGATGACTAACAAGATGAATTTATTAGATCCTCTAGCAGGAAAGAAGGGTGAGCATAAATCAATATGGTACATTTGGTGTAACCATCAACAGTATAATAAAAGAGTTTACTGCAGACTGGATAGATTTTACTTCAACAAAGACTTCTTTGAAATTAATAAAAATGATAGGGGGGTTCAGTATGCTATCATACCTTATACGCTTTTAAATCATAATCCTATTATGATAGGACTAAAGCTAACTGAGAATAGGGTATCCACACCCAACCCTAGATCGAACTTTAAGATGAACACTAGTCTGTTACATGATGAGGACCTGAAATGTGCCCTATGCCTAGTCAGAATGTTTAACAAATATGGTAATCCCCAATGGTCCAACATAGACAGATGGAATCAAAATATTAAAACTTGGACCTCACTCCGCTAAGCTGTGGGTTAAAAGAAGGCAAAAGATACCAGAGCATCTGAGTTACAATTGCATAATGACCTCCAATTGGTTGAACTTGAACTCGAAGGGGACCCTAAGAATATATCACTCACTAACCAACTTGTTAGGGTCAAGGCTAATCTTAGAAGACTGCAGAATCAGAAAATCAAAGGATGGAGAGCTAGGGATAAATTGAATTGGTTAGATATTGGAGATCGAGAGTCTAAATTCTTCTTCCATATTCTTAAAATGAAACAAGCCAGAGAAAAAATTGACACTATCTAGGATCAGAATAAGAACCTATCTGAATCAACTAAAATTCTTGAATGTTTTGCCTAGTTCTACAAGAATCTATTCTCTATTGAACCAGGTAGGGAGGAATAGGAGAATGCCAAGGAAATTATTATTTCCCTAGTTCCCAAGCTTATTGACAAGTAGGACAGTAAGTTACTTGAAATGGATATTACAAAAGAAGAAATTAGGGGAGCTATCTTGGCTCTTAGCAATGATAAATCCCCCGGCCCTGATGGGTTTCCAGTAGAATTTTATAAAGAAAACATTGGGTGGATTGTTGATGATCTTTACTCCCTATACACTGAGGCGATAAATAGTGTCTCCCTAGGCAAGGATGTTAATCAAGGTTTAATAAAGCTCATCGCCAAGGAAGGAGACAAACCTTAATTAAAAATTGGAGACCTATCACACTGTTGAATGTGTCCTACAAAATTTTAGCTAAGTTGGTTGCATTCAGATTGGAAAAGTTCTTACCTAAGATTGTCAGCAATACTCAAATAGGGTTTGTTAAAGGACGGTACATACTAGAGAACTTAATCACATGTTGGGAGTCCTTGCATTAGGTGAAGGAGTCAGGGCAGAGTGGAGCCATGTTGCTCATAGATTTTGAGAAAGCGTATGACAGGATAGAATGGGACTATATCATTTAGATGCTTCAATCATTAGGCTTCCCCCCTGGATTCTGTAATATGGTCAGAACCTTATTATGTGATGCCAATGCCATTGTTGAAGTCAATGGATTGAGATCCTCCAATTTTGCACTTACTAGATCTATCAGACAGGGGTGCCCTTTAGCTCCTGCCCTCTTTGTTCTAGTTGCTGATGCAATGTTCTACCTACTTAAGGACTCCTCTTCTACTCCCACTGTTAGGGGTATTACATTACCTAACAAAGAGGAAATTTGTAATATCCAATTTGCTGATGACAGTGCACTATTAATTAAGATGGAGGAAGAAAACCTTGCAGCCTTGATGAAAAATATTGATATTTTTTGTCTAGCATCCGATAGAAAAATTGCTCTTTACAAATCCAATCTTCTTGGCTGGGAGGACAACCCTCTGGGATGGTTTACGAAATTCTCTCTTAATTGGTTGGGCCCAACACAGATTGTAAAATATTTAGGTATTCCTTTCTCTGTCCTCCCAAATCTAAAAGAAATGTGGGAATGGGTAAGGAACAAGATAGATAAGAAACTCTCAAAGTGGAATAAGAATTTTCTCTCCTTAACTGGAAGATTCCAGGTCTGTCAAAAAATTATAGCCTCTTATAATATCTATTTCTCATCAGCTTGGCTATTTAAGAACTACCAATTTAATCATGTCCAAAAGAAGATTAGGGAATTCCTATGGTCAGATGGCAAGGGGACTAAGAAACAACATGCAGTCAAGTGGGAGTGGTGCACTATGAATAAACTATCTGGTGAGATGGGGTTGAAAGACCTGAAGCTACAAGGTATTGCTCTTGCTTCCAAATGGATCCTTAAGGCCATGGAAGGCAATGAACCATGGAAAGTGCTCACAAGGAATAATATTAAATGCTCTATTCCTAAGAAAGCCAATAAATGGAAGGACCTCCCATTACTGGATAGTCTTATGGGGCAGTTTGAGGTAGCTCCGGTTGGGTCTGATATCTTCAAGTCCTTATGGAAGGCCTGGGAACATGTGAGACACTTGGTGAATGTCAAAATTGATGGCACTAAACAAGGGAATATTTCTAATAATAGATCAATATGGTGGAACTTATTCCATAATTGGAAACCATTGGCCACGCTTCAAGGCTGCTCTGCATTGAAATGGCATAATAAGGGTATTAAAATTTTTGAAGAGGTGTTTACAAACAACCAACTCAGATCGTGGGAGCAGCTGCAAATCACCTTTTCTATCCCAGAATCCCAGAACATGACATATAACGTCCTTAGATTGGCACTATCCTCTGCTCTCCCCCCCCTCACTTCCCTATCCCTCGCCCCCCCATGACTGCGCTATGTTGGACTGATGACACACCTCTCCCTTCCCTAAAAGACAAGTGCATTTACTCTACACTCACTGAGTCCGATACCATCTTTCTGCACCTTAGTAAATGCTGGGACCTAGACTGGGAACCAAAGACCTGGAAAGATTGTCTAGGTAGGTATTGGATGGCCCATAATGAACCTAAAAAGCAATTCTTTGGTTGGCAATTACTGCTAAATAAACTCCCCATAAAAAATAAGGAAGGTGCTTTAATAAATTGTAGCATTCGCAGAGTGCCTGAATCTGTGAAAGACATCTTCTTTGAATGCCATTTTGCTAAAGAAATATGGAGAATATTTGGTTTTAACTTAGAATCTGGTTCTCTTGAGTTCATAGATTTTGTTCTAGGCTATGTCAAGGGCTGTAAGAGGATTGCAAATGTCTTTTGGTCTTGTTTTTCTTTGGAAGTTTTGTGGCTCACATGGAAGTATAGCAATGATGACATCTTTAACAGCAATATCAGGTACCTCACCGAGTCTCTTAGGAGACTCATTGCTCATTCTATTTCTGTGCAGGTCACTGTTGTGCTTAAACTTAACTCGGACAAGTTTGACAGATGGATCAAGGATGGGGCCACTACTGTGTTCCATGAACTATCACACGGATTCACTTGGGAGAGGGATGAACCAAGCAAAGCATCTTTTGAACAAGCTTTGGTGGCCTTCATGAGGCAAATGAATCATAGACAAATGTATATGGAGATCATTCAAGAGGAGGTTGCCTAATCAGTGAGCGCACATGCCATCCTCATAAGAAAGAGTTACTTGATGGTCGGGTGGAAGTATGGTAAGAAGGAACTTTGAGCTAGGTGGCATGGCTCCCACCTATGGGGAACAACAACTTACCAGATGCTGAAATTTTAATTCCTTCACTGTTGCTTAATATGCTATAATGTCAATTTTGTTTATAAATATGCATAACATTTGTAATCCTTGATTTTGGAGGTGCACGTTAATTGTGTATTCTGCATATGCACCTTCTATTGGTGCCCTGACTACTGCTAAACTCAGTCCTTTTTTGCTGAAGCTATGTAATGCTTTTTTGATATCTAATCCAAAAAGAATAATAAAATATATTAATTAATATTTAATAAAAATTAAACAATTTAAAACCCACTTTAAATTTATCATATTATATTTTTTTTGTTTATAAAAAAAATGATAAATAAAATAAAATAAAATTTAAACATGCCCAAGGGCAGACGTGGGCCTCCCTTTCCGTAAGGGAAGGCTGGGGAGACCATGTGGTGGTCTCCACCTAGCCTTAGCTACATGGAGGCCATGATATGGCCTCACTATAGGCCTCTCCCCATGGTTTGGGGAATTCTTGGCTCTCCCCAACCATGGGTCGAGGGCCTCGGCTTCATGCTGCCCCCTTCCCAATCAACCAAAAACCCATGCTGATAAAATTTTTATTTTATACTTTACTTATTTTATAAATTTTTTGTTTTATACTTTATTTATTTTATTTTATTTAAAAAAAAAAAACAAAAAAAAAACAAAACAAAAGATACACCAAAGCCTAGCTGCTGGGTACTCTTAGACTAGCAAGCATATAAATTTTTTTTAAACAATACTCATAAATTTTTTGAGAACAAACTGGGAATATTTTCCAGAATAGCAAAAGATCAGCATATACAAAAATTTTAAACTGAAAACACCAGAAAGTCCCAAATATTGAGACTGGTAAAATTTCTATCATTCTTCCATTTCCAATTAACCAAGCACAATAGATCTCTCTGATTAAAGCATGAAATTGAAAGCATTTATTTGGAATTTAAACAAATTTTTATTGTAAATAGGCAACTCAAGTTTATTTTTGATTTTAAAACAACTAGAGCAACCATAATCTAAACTTGGAATGGAAACAAAACAAGAGGGGATTGAATTGGAAATAAAATTACAACTGTTTCATTTTCCCCAAATAGATGAGATTTTTAATCTTCACAAACAGATTTCTTCAAAATCCAAAACAATTTCTTTAAAACAAAGAAGCCAATGAAATAAACCAGAGGCCTTCTTGGTTCAACAATCCTAGCAAGATTGAAGGAGAGCCCAACCTGCAAGCTCCAAAAATCTCTTCTCCTCCAAAATCCCCAAATTTTCATTCCCCCAAAATATTTTTCCCCAAACATTTTCCAAAAATAATCCTCCCCTATTTTTCCAAAAACCCTAGGTTAAATGCCAAGTTTTTTACCAAAAATCTCCTTTCTAAAATAAAGATACTTTTACACAATTTATTTCTAATTTCGAAAAATCAAAATGCCTCTTCCTCATTTAATTTCTAATTTTCCAAATTAACACAACTTAACATTTAAATTTCAAAAATATTATACGGGCAATATATTTTAATTTATTTAAAAAAAATCCCCAAATTAATCGTTCACACTTTATCAAATATATATTAACTTTCTTTTCTAATTAAAATTGATTTTCTTTAAATAATTAAAGTCAACCTTTCTATTTTTAAAAGGCAACGAGATTAAATTAATTCTATTTCAAATTAATTTAAATCTTTCCTTTCCAAAATCATATCTAAGTAAATTAATCAATTAAAATTTACCAATTAATTTAAACTAGCTACCAATTTGAATTGAGCAATTCTAAATAACGATTAATCGTATAAAGGGAACCTATTTAATTTAGTCCCTTAATTTTTAATGCATAAACACAACTTAATCAAATAAAATAAAAAGGATTAATTACTCAATTTAACTACACACACAAAACACGCAATCCAAGAAAGCCAACCAAGCAGACGACCTGCATACCCAACCAAAGGAATACTGGCAGATGACTGACGACGCTCTCTTGAGCACAACTAGAGTCAATTGAGGGTCTTACAACCACCTAATCCAAATTCTAAGGACCAAAGAGGTACACTCAAACCTGCGAATCCAGGCAGAGATGAACGTCGCATCCATGCGGTACTGTACCTAAAATCTCTTGCAACCAAGTGTCATACATGCATACATATATAAACTTAATGAAAGTGTTAGCCCGAGATAAATAACATAAAATAGGAGAACTAATAAACTCGCATACAAACTGATGCGAAAACCACATTAACAGGTATGCACTAAAATCAAAACACCTAACTATAACTATAATATGGTAAACTAACCAAGGTCAAACCGAGATTAAAAATTGATTAGGGCAGGGGTACTACATTCTTCCCCCTAGGTTCCGACTTACTCCTGGAAGTCGTAAGGCTAGATGGAGAACATATCGCACTCATTAGCCCTGAAACTCATTCAACAAATATTAAATTACACATAGGAATCTTTCCATAAATAAAAGAAACATTATTGCTAAATCCTTTACGAATGCCATTATCCATTGGCAAGATACATCTAAATCCATACATTTCTTATAACATTCTAGGAATTATCCACAATCATAGCAGAGAAACAAGAATTTTCTTCCTTTCATTACACCAAATTAATGCATTACAAAGAGGTAAGCAACAATTACCATACTCATATATCAGAATGAAAAGAAAACATGCCATCATGATCACTTTCTTTTACCAATACATCTTATTTATAAAACTTTATCGCATAGAACTAGCTTCAAAATTCAATTTCTACTGTGTGTGTGAAAAGTGGACCTGTATCTGGAATACACAACACTTCAATTAAGTCATTACATGTATGGTTAGACAGATATAAGCATGAATATGAAAACCATAACAAATCGACCCATTGTCTTCTAAAAGATGTGAGTATAAGATTGCTCTCAGATTTGCATAAGCAATCCAGTGACTAGACAACACCAAGACGAAGGATTTTAATCTATATGAGCATGATATTAATGCTAGATGGATGCAAGATTAATCTAACAAGATTGAAGTAATAAATGATCTAAATGATTTAAACAATATGAAATAACTAATATGCAATATATCAATGAAAATTCTCAATGAACCTAGAGCAAAAACATCATAATAACAATATATTCTCTAGGATTTTTTTAATGAGAGATGAAGGCCTGAATTTATAGAAAATTTAGAAAGAAACCAAAGGCTGAGATCAAATGATGATGAGCGGTCAAGATTTTCCAAGAGGAAGCACAATCTAGGTGAATTGATGTGATTGGATGCTTTTCTCAGTGTTTAAAGGAAATTGAACTAAAATTAAGATAAAATCAGAAAAAAATGATTTATTCTCTATTTCATTCAATTTTAAGATTTAATTGTTTTAATTGCTTTCTTTGAGATTATTCATCAATTTTTAATTTGTTTTTTTCAAGATTATCTTCAATTGATTTCTTTTCTCAAATTTTTAATTCTTTTTTGGTCAATTAATTTCTTTTTTGATTTATTTCCATTTTTGAAGATTTGTGCTCATAATTTCCAATTCCTTTTTCTTGATTTGTTTCCCTTTTTGAAGATTTATGGCAATTTTTATTTATTTTTCAAATTAATTCATCTTTTTGATGATTTAATGGCAAATTGATTTATTTAATTAAATATGCTAGGATATTTAATAAAATAAATAAGATAATTGTTTAAAATGATTTACTTGGAATGATTTAATTAATTAAACAAATATTTAATTAATATTGAGTTATTAATTTGCCATGTGACATTTGATGATTAAAGAATTAATTATGTGCTCAAGATTTATTTAATTGCCTTTGGTTAGGACCTTGGTGATGTTGTCGAGATTAGGGGCTCATGGTTTAGATGACCATTTTTAGCATATTACATTTGCCCCTCTTTGAATTAATGTGCGAGCAGTGCGTTGGTTCAAAGAAGAGTTGATGTCTAGGATATGCAAGTTCTAAACTTGATTGATCACAAACTAGATGAAAAGCGAGGTGTTTAGCTTGATTCAAAGCGACGAAGCTGAATGAAGTCTGATTAAAGTGACACCGATCCCGAACTTGATTGAACTTAGGAACGATAGAAAACAAAAGATACCGAACTTGAACTTGATTGATCAATAAGCGGATCTTACTGATCTAGACACAGTGAGTGATGATAAAAATTGATCTTGAACTTGATTGATCTAGACACAGTGAGTGATGATAAAAATTGATCTTGAACTTGATTGATCAAGATATGATGAGCGAAGATAATCTGTCCAGCTTGATCAAAAGCGACGAATACTGAACACCTGCTTAGATTGAGTGTGATCAAAGAAACTCTTTAAACCCTTGATTGAGTTTAAACAAATAATCAGCTTGATGAAAAGCGATGAAACTGATTAACGTTAAGAGATTGATTCAGATAAAAGACAAATATCAACTTGATATGAAGCGATGAAACTGATATGCCCCTAGAAATTGATTTGATTCAGATGATCAAGCAATCTCAACTTGATATAAAGCGATGAAGTTGAGATGCCCCTAGCAATGAGGTCTTATTTGATTGATTTTCTTTAGTTGAAAAAGATGTTTTGCTCGACTTTCGTTGAAGATTTGAAAATTTTCTCGACATTTGAAGGTGTGAGATCATAAGGTCATGAGTATGCCCCCTCAGGAGCGAAATCAAAAGATAGCGAGGGTTCATGATGATAGGCAATTTTTAGCAATGATAAGTTGTTTGAGCACAAGTTCATTCAGAGGAATTTTTGAAATTTTAGCGAGAAATTGAGTGCAAAGTTGATTTGTAGAAATTAAATTGAGATTCAACATTGATTCATGAGAAATTGAGCTCAATTAGAAGAGAGAATGAGCTTTTGATGAAAAGCGCTCTGTGGTAAAAATTTTGTGAAATTTTGATGAGAGAGTTGACATTAGATTTCGATTTCGATCTCGAAAATGGACTCAGGACAACCGATTTACAAGTTCTTGATTTGATTTCATCATACTTGTGTTGATTGATTATGAGATGATGTTCTATATGTATGCATATCTTTTCAGTATAGATGTATGTAATGCAAATGATCATGGATGTCTATTTTTCTTCCTTTTTATATGCAAATAAATGAGTGTGAATGAGTAATGAGTAATGCAAATTTTTCATTTTTCTATGCAATAAATGAGTAATAATGAAATGTATGAATCTATATAAGATGCTTATGTATGCAGCTAACATCTCAAAACACAAGTACTCGATCGAAGAAATGATGAAGAAGAGACCACTTAGCTGAGAAATGATGATGCTTCCAACTCTCATTTAAAAGATAAAGAGATCATTGTTATCATGCCGAAATCACTCTAAATTCACGAGATGCAGAATGAAATGCAAGATGAGATGCAAAATGAGATGCAAATGAAACCTAATCACTGGATTTGAACAACTTAATTTTCATCATTGAGCGTTTTACAATTATAGCAGGCAGATTAGAGTTCATTGCTTTTCATGTGCAATATTAATTATCTTGTTCGCAAGGATCCCTTTTTCATTCATATCCTTGGACAGATTTCGCAGGGACCCGAATTGCATCATAAAGAAATTCCCTCAAAATAGGCAAATAAATGATATGGACCTCCCTGTAGCATTCAAATAAGTAGAGTTGAGGTATGTGTGGTGATTTCACCTTAATGTGAAGGCTCTTATCACAGACACCCAGCTAATTTAGATGTTTGCAGATCATTGGGATCATTCCTACAAGCAGAAAACAAGAAAATATTATGCCCCAAATCCTTGCTCCTCTTAGTCACAATAGACTTCCTCGAGTTACTCAGAGGGATAATAATTGAAAACCAATATAAAAGACAACACACAAAGAAAATTTCCATGCATATCTCAAACAGTTTAGTGATTGTTTTTAGTTTTTTTGTTGTTTTGCTTGTGTACTCAGTGATAAAACTCTTCAGTAGTTAGGAGACAGGTAACTGACTTGAAGTGGATGACCAGGTTTCATTGATGTAACGATGACTTGGTTGATACTGCTTAGGATATGTAATGTGCTCTTGTTAATTACCTAAGACTGGGACATTGACCGGTTTCAAGCCATGAGGGTTCCAACAAACCAGGATGTCACAAAAGTGACTAAAATATGTACAAGTGAAAGCAAAGATGCATGAAAGTGGGAATGCCAACATTGCGTTGATAGATGGAGTGCTTGAGTACAAGAGGTGCCTGTTTGCCAGGTTTTCACCTGCTTGGTAGAGATTCCTCTTTTTTCTTTTTTACTAAGGTGCCTGTTTACCAAGTTTTCACCAAGGCATTTTTTCCTTTTTCTTTTTTTTTTTTTGAATTTCTTCAGAACTTTTTCTGATTTTTGTGATTTCTTCAAGACTTTTTCTGATTTTTAGGATTTCTTTAGGACTTTTTCTAATTTTTAGGATTTCTTCAAAACTTTTTCTGATTTTTTGGATTTCTTCAGGACTTTTTCTGATTTTTAGGATTTCTTCAAGACTTTTTAGCTTACATAAGCTGCTAGAGCAAAGAATATTTAGGTGAAGAATTTCTTTAGATGGATGGTGTTGATTAGTTCATGGAGATGTTCTCCTTCTAATGTTGATAGCTGATAGGCACTAGAGCCAAAAGTTGTAGTAATGATATAGGGACCCAACCAGTTGAGTTCAAACTTCCCTTTGTTGTCTCGAAATTGTTGATTTTTAGGATTTTCTCTTAGAACTAGGTCACCAACTTGAAATTCTCAATGTCAAACCTTTTTGTTATATCTTGTGGACATTCTCTTTTGATACACTCTGAGATGATGAAACGCCACTTGCCGATGCTCATCTAGCAATTTGAGCTCTTGCAATCTAGATATTCTATAGTCTTCATCAGTAACAAGACTTTGCAAAGAAACTCTTAGAGATGGTATTTCTACTTCAATAGGTAATACTGCTTCGGACCCATACACCAAAGAAAAAGGCATAGCCCTAGTAGGTGCTCTAATACTTGTTCTATAAGCCCAAAATGTAGGATTGAGCTGGAGATGCCAATCCTTCCCAGATTTATTCACTGTTCTGTGCAAGATAGTCAGTAGGTTTTTGTTAGATGCCTCTACTTGTCCATTACCTTGAGGGTAATATACTGATGACCAGTGTTGTTTTATTTTGAATTTCTCACATAGTTCATTTAGATCTTTGTTCTTGAACTGTCCTCCATTGTCAGTTATAATGGATGAAGGTATACCATACCTGCAGATGATATAATTAAGAATAAAGAGAGCTACTTGTTTGTCAGTTGCTTTGATGAGCGAAACTGCTTCTACCCTCTTAGTGAAGTACTCAATGGCAGTGATAATAAATTTGTGTCCATCAGATGATGCGGGATATATTTGGCCAATTAGATCAAACGCCCAATGTTGGAAGGGCCAGTGTGTCACAAAGGGTATGAGATCGTTTGTTGGAGCATGTATAAGGTGCCCATGTAGCTGACACTTTTCATAGGTTTTAGCAAATTTTATAGCTTCTTTCTCCATGTCTGGCCAGTAGTAGCCAACCCTTAGTAGTTTACATGCTAAAGTTAGACCGTTCGAATGGGATCCACAAACACCTTCATGAACCTCAAACAATGCACGTTGGGACTCCTCAGTTTCTAGACATCTAAGTAAAGTATTGTCTAAACCCCTCCTGAATAGGTCATTAGCAATGATGACATACCGTGACACATTTTGGGTTAGGTTCCTTTTTTTCATTTCGAGAAAAATTAGCCAAGAAAACTTGGTCATGAAGGTAAGAGTAAATGTGGCTATAATGAGATGAGTCATGTCCAATAATAGAACAGACCATCTGGGACTCGAGGGAATCATAGGCAGGATAATGTAACTCTTCCACCAGGAATTCAAAGCAAAAATTATACTCCTGTAGCTGTGGTGTAGATGCCAAGGTGGCCATTGCATCTGCTGTTCTATTTGCTATTCTGGGGATCTGCTGAAATGATACGAAGGTAAAGTATTTCTTGAGATCATCCACCATTCTTTTATAAGGCATCAGTTTCTCATCTCTTGTCTGATATAGGTCATTGATTTGGTTGATGATGAGTTGAGAATTTCCATAGATGTGTAATTCAACAATCTTCCACTCGATGGCTAGCTTGATCCTGTTTACCAAAGCTTCATATTCTGCAATGTTATTGGTGCAAGGGAAGAGAATCTTGTAAGCTTCTGGGATTGAGTATTTCTGGGGAGTAATAAAAATTATTCTGACACCAGAACCATGTTGAGTGAAAGACCCATCAAAGAACATCTTCCATGATTGTTCAGTAAGGTGTATGATTGATTCATCTTGGAGTTCTATATGCAGAGGTTGACTATCTTCAAGTGGAGCATCAACAAGTTGGTCTGCAATAACATGTCCTTTGATGGATTTACATTCCACATATTTGATATCAAATTCTATAAGAATCGTGACCCATTTGGCCAGTCTCCCTATAAGCGTTGCTTTGCTGAGAAGATATTTGAGCGGATCAATCTTGGCTACTAGCTTAAGAGAGTGTGCCAACATATAGTGCCTTAATTTTTGTAATGCAAATACCAATGCTAAGCATGCTATGTCTATTATAGTGTAATTCATTTCATATGACACCAATGTTCTGCTGATGTAATAGATAGCTCGTTCCTTTTTATTATCATCATGTTGTGCCAGAAGTGCCCCCAGTGAAGTATCTATAGCTGATATGTATAGGATCAATGGCTTACCTTGAATCGGTGGCATTAATATGGGTGGATTAGAAAGATATTCTTTGATTTGTCGTAAATGTTGTTCACAATCCTTATCCTAGTTGTATTGAATTCCTTTCCTTAATACCTTTGTGAAGGGTTGAGTTTTGTCTACTAGCTGAGATATAAAGTGCCTTATTGATTGAAGATGACCTTGTAAACTTCTCATTTGACTGATGTTCTTGGGTGGAGGCATTTTCATTATAGCTTGGACCTTTTCAGGGTCAACCTCAATTCCTTTTTTTGAAATTGTGTAACCAAGCAATTTTCTTGATGTTACCCCAACTGCACACTTTTTAGGATTTAATCGGAGCTTGAATCTTTCCATTCTATCCAGTATGAGGCCTAGTTCTTGAATATGCATAGATCTCTTCATGGTTTTTACTAGGGTGTCATCAACATAATCTTCCATGTTTTTATGCATCATATCATGGAAGATAGTGGTTACCACTCTTTGGTAAGTTGCTTCTATGTTCTTTAGCCCAAACAACATAACATCCTAGCAGAAGGTTCCCCATGCACACATGAAAGTTGTCTTTTCTTGATCTTCAGGTGATATCTTGATCTGATTGTAACTAGAGAATCCATCCATTAATGAATACATCTCATATCCAACAATCATATCGACTATCATGTCAATTTTGAGCAAGGAAAAATTGTCTTTCGGACATGCTTTGTTGAGATCCCTAAAGTTTGTGCAAACTCTAATAGATTTGTCTACCTTTGATACAGGTACTATGTTTGATATCCATTCTACGTAGTCTATAGCTCTGATAAATCCAACTTTTAGCAATTTTTCTAGTTTAGCTCTGACTAGCAGTGCCACATGAGGATGCATCTTATGGAGTTTTTGCTTGATTGGTTTAACTCCTGGTGTAATAGAGAGATGATGCATGATGAGATCAGGATCTAGTCCTGGCATATTTGAGTATGTCCATGCAAAGTTGATCTTTTTTTCTAAAAAAAGGTTGCTGAAATCTTTTAACTCTTCTGCTGATAGTGATTGGGATAAATGAATGATGTGTGGTGTCTCTTGACTCCCAATTTTCACTAGCTAAGTTGGCTCTATCAATATGGAAGATCTCTCCTGGAAGTGACTTAGCAGTATATCAAGTATCTCACCTTCAAGTGCCTCAGAGAGGTTTTCACCTTTAGGTATGTCCTTTATTTTCTCTTTTTTAGATTCTGACACCGCCACAATGTGGTTTTCGCCATCAGGTCTTTTATTTTTATTTTTCTTGTTTTTGCGACTAAGATAATTGATATCCGCTTCAGTCATGTTTTCATTTTGTTCACTGGTGGAAGAGTACATGGGTTCAACTGCATTGAGATAATAGGCTAACGTATAGTCATTGGCAAAGGTAGGTACATTCAAGGGTTGGTTATAAAGAGTACAATCAATCAATTTCGGATGCATTAAGGATAAGGTTGGAACAGGCTCAAGGGAGTTCACGGTACTATCATCATGACTTCGGACCAACCAGTCGAGTTCCAGAAGACTACCTTGCATATGTGTCTCGAGACCAGGAAGAGTCACGACATGATCATCGAAATTCATGTTAGTATTTAGTGGACCTAACCCAACTGACCTACTTATAGCATTGTTAATTACTTCAAACTGGACTACATACCGTGGTGTGATAGTAACAGGGTCAGTAGACAACATCTCAACATTTATGACAGAGTATTCATAATGTGTTGTGGAATAATCATTGTTATAAATAGAGATCATGTCTAAGTTATTAGAGTCATAAGATGAAGTTTTTGGCTCATCTTCAAGTGGCTTAGTAAAAGTATATATAGTATCAATACCCACATCTTTGATGTTGCAAGTTCCTTCGTGATTCGGTTCATTGATTACCTGTATTTGACACACTTGTGAACATAATTTTGATGGTTCTGTTAATCTCTATCGTCTGTTCCATTTAGCTTCCTCTGGACTGATGACTGGTTCTATTTCTGTAGCCTCTAATTCTTCTTTTGTAGTTTTGTACCTAATTTGTCCTACCTCGTTAGAGGGGGAGTTAGTAGGTGAATAAATTCCTTGTGTCCTTTCTTTCTCCAACTGTCGTTCATAGTCTTCTTGTCTTTTTAGTCTAATTTCTTTCATTTCTCTTTGTATTCTTAGACATACCAACTCTTGTGCGTCATATGTGATATCAATAGATTCTTTAGAGGTTTCTGTAGTAGATGTATCTAAGGGATGGTTAGGATCCCATTCATACTCATCTGAATCAGTTTTTGAATCATCTACTTGTTGTCTGCCAGTATATGTGACCAGAATGTTCAGTAGTGCAAACAATTCTCTGATTCTATATACTTCATCTCTCATATCCTCTGGGACCTCTACTTCCTTTGGTATTATAGCTGATATAACTAGGACTTGATGACCATCTGTTTCCTCTCTCTGGGTGGGGAATTCTTTTTGTTCATTGTCACACCCTTCCTGAGTTTGTTGAGTATTAATTTCTTGTGTTGTTAAAGGTAGTACCTTTTTCTTCCACTTACGTTGATGGTGGGACTTGTGCTTCGGATTTGATTACTTTCTTGGATCATATCCCAGTCCAGCTTTATCATTGATAGACTTAGTTTGTAACTGAATAGGTTCAAGAATACCCTTTTGACGTTTGCCTAAAGGACCAGTACCTGAATATCCCATGCGTTGAAACATATTATAGCCTAGACCATATTATGTCAGGGAAATCTCACAATGTCATATTTCTTTCTTTGCACTATCTTCTTTGAAAAGTGATTTGAGAACATCATCCTCTTCTATTTCGCCTACAAGAGGAGTAGAGGAGGGTAAAGAGAGACCATCATACATGACTTTCGGAGTTGAAGTTTGTGGTTTCATAACCTCTGATGGTTTTCCTGTTTGTCTTGGTGATGGAGGAAGAGACATTAGTGAGAGTATAGGCTCTATCTTGTAGCCATCTATGCCAGTGTTTGTGATTTTCAATTTCTTTTGTAAATCTTTTAGCAAAGATTCCAAACTTTCAGCTGTGGAGGCCGCTCTACTATGAGGAACAAAAGCATCAACACTTTGTGTTAATGCATTGCAGGTATAACTTGTATCAGCGAGAATACTGACTTCAACTCCATTATAAGGAAATTTCAGGCATTGATGATACGTAGATGGTATTGCTTTCATTTCATGAATCCATGGCCTACCCAGTAAGATACTGTATGAAAGATGAAGATCCAGGACTTGAAAAATGACATCTCTTTCTATAGGTCCTATTCTGATTGGTAATAATACTAGACCCTTAGAGGTTCTTTCTTCTTCATCATAAGCCTTGATTGTTATTCTCTTTGTTGGGTCAATAACATTTTCAGAGAATCCTAGCTATGTCAGTAGATTGTAGGTACAAATATTCAACACAACACCTCCATCTATCAAAACACGCTTAACTCGATGTTTATGGATCATGGCTTCAATGTGTAATGGCTGGTTTTGTGGGTGGCTCAGTGAGTTATCATCTTCTTCAAAGAAAGTGAGGTAATGAGGTGAAGTCAGGTGACCCACCATAGCTTGAAACTGATCTATGTCTAAATCTTTAGGGACACTGGTGGTAAGTAGAGCCTTGTCCAAGACCTCTTTATGAACATAAGAGATCTTAAGCAGTTCCAAAATGGAGATTTGAGTGTTGGTTCTCTTCAATTGTTTGACAATACTATAACCAGGAGAAGACGATGAAGCCAACGTTTTGATTTGTCCATGATTATATATGTTTGTCTATTTGGTAGATTTGATGTTGTTTGATTGAAAGTTGAGGAACTAGCTCCTGAGAGAGTAATCTTCCTTTGAGCGTGAGTTATGACATTAGTAGTTTGTGTTGGGTTTTGTTGATCCTGGACTATGATCACATTGCAATATTCAGGTTGAATAGATTCAATCATGTTTATCATATTATTGTTGTTAGTGTAGATATAATTGACTCTAGCTCCTCCCTTGGATTTTGAGAAATCTCCTTGTTCATAAGTCGGTAAGGGATCTTTAAAGGCCTTATGATCAGCATTAGTCACGTGATTTCCAACAACGATCTTGCCTGCATCAATGAGATATTGGATTTCATGTCAGATTTTCATGCAGTTGTTTATGTTATGTCCCTTGTTCCGATGGTAGTCATAGTATTCGTTTTCTCTCCACCATTTGGGTCTAATTTCTGGGTCATATGGTCTAGAATTGTCTGGCAATGTTCTCAGATTATTTGCCAATAAGGTTTTAAAAACAAATATATATGACTCATCTAGAGGAGTAAAATCATGCTTAGGCTTTGAAACCCAAGGTTTGTCTTTAAACCATTCTCTTGTTTTCTTTAGAGGATTTTCTGCCACAGTTTCAGCTGCTTTGAGTTCTTGCGTGCCACTGGCCAAGTTAAATATTGTGGATTTTGTGTTTGCTTTGACAGTATCCACCACTCCATCGCTAACAACATTTTTATTGTTATCTTTGTCATATTTCTAGTAATTACTCTTTTCTTTAGTGCTAGAACCTTGTGATGTTTCTTTCCAAGGTGATATATCTCCCTTTTTTATAAGCACATCTTCCATTCTGAGGGCATTATCTACCATTTTGTTGAATCAAGGGTGTACTTGCATCTAGACACTGTACGTTAATTTAGGGATTAGGTTGTTTGACAAAGATATCCATTTTCTCAAGATCTGGGATAGTCCGTGAATATCTAGAGAACATCTTTCTCCATCATTGGAGAAAAGTGAGAAATGGTTCTCCTATATTTTGTTTGGTATTGCAAAGTTCTATCATAGTCCTAGGATGTCGAATGTTGTATAAGTATTGTTGTAAAACTAGTTGGATTAGTTCTTCAAACGTTTTTATTCCTTTGGGTAGACTTGAGAACCATTCCATTGCTTGACCCCCTAAACTCCTTGGGAAAAGGCGCATGAGGTACGTTTGATCATGCATGAACTCCATACAAGCAACACCAAACTCTATGACATGATCTTGAGGATCTGAGGTACCATCATATTTGTCAAATTTTGGGATCTCGACTCGTGAAGGAAATGGAGGCACGTAAAGATTTTTGTCAAATGGGAATGGGCATATTATGTCCAGAGAGTATTGTTTTGGCATTTTATCTTTGTTTTGTAGTTTTGTGATTGTAGTTTGTAATGTTTGCATATGTTTGCTTATCTTTCCCCATGGTGTCTTTTCCTCTTTAGTGACGAGGGCCTCCAAATTATAACTAGTAGGGAGTTTAGCGCCTTACTTTGCTAATTCTAGGAAATAATCTTCTTTTTCCCTAGCCATGATGACCTTCATCATTTTTCAGAACTCTTTATCATTATGACATCTATGTACTTCAACTTCGGGAGGTTCAAGAAGCTCAGATTCAGTCGACGAGGAATCATTGTTAGTGGCATGATTGCTAAAGTCATCATGAGTGTCTCGTTTACTAGCTTCTCTTTCTTGTCTTTCCCTAGACATGGTGGGAGATAGGGGCTCACCAAAGATTGGTAGATCATAAACTGGTATCTATGACGAGGACGGTTTATTGTAAAAGGGGTTTTCCACAAAGAATGGATTGTGTTTTGACGAAAAAGGGCATTTCTTTTTCTTTGTCTCTTTTGCTATGAGAATTTTTGGTTTGAACAGGCATTTTGTAACCGACAGGACCGAGAGCCGAATGTTTTGCAGAAGTCAAGATCAAATTGTAGCTAGTAGTTCATTTTAATGTAGTGATTGAGTGAAGTAACTAAGATCTGGTCTAGTTTCAGGAATGATCTATCATGTGTAAGACATTATCTAAGTTAACTTAGGTTTGATAAGATGTTTGTTTGAACTAGCTTAGAGATGATTGACAAAATCATGCAATGCAATGATAGAGGTACATTATCAAGGTTGTTTATGCTCTGGAGGATGATAACCAGTTTTAGGCTTGCTGTAGACTGTTTTAGACAGGTTTGACTATTCTAGACTACCAAAATCAGAGTCTCGTACGACTGTATTTCTGAGACCGTACAACAGCTAATAGCTTCTAGATGACAACAGTTCTATTTTGTATGAGTTGCTACCTAGTACCGTATGACAAATGGGCATGTCCTGGATGACAAAGGATTCGGTGCAATTATGTCTCGTACGACACAAGATTTAGCTCGGATGACAAATTAGAAGACTTGTACGACACAAGATTTAGCTTTAAACGACAAACTGCTAGGTTTTGTATGACATAGGATTGAGCTCGGACGAAAAATTAGAAGACTTGTACAACACAGGATATGGTGCAGGATGACAAATGATCAAGCTCATACGACTGTTAACAGGACAGAGACAAGAATTCTAAGTTTTTTTTTTGTTTTTTTTTTTTCTGAGTATGACAACTGAGTATGACCAATTCTGAGATGGACTGATTTTTGACCGGGATAGACCAGTTTTTGACATGGATAGAGTTTTATCACCGAGTTGCTGATTCATTTTCTCCAGTTTTAGTATTTCAGTTTCAGTTTCAGGGATGAAAACACATAAAACACACAGTATGAATAGTAACTCCAATCACAACATGCTAACCCTATGGAAGTTGGCTTAGAGAAGAAAACCTTTGCTTGCTGACTTAGGTACACACCCAATAGATAATCAAAATATGACTATTGAGTCTCACGCAATGGATTCTCAATGCCATATTAGCCGACTCCAAATGCTAATGGGGGCATGATATGGCAAGTGTCTTGGGAGAGTTACTATCTCTCTTGCACAAAGATTATCAACCTTTCAGAGCTGAATTAGGTAGCTTCTATCTTATAGTTCTTAGTCAGGAATTTTGTTTGAAATTACCCCTTGAAGTCACGCAAGCATGATTGAGGCCTATAGCCCGACAAGGTACCAAAACAAGTTGTAGTCACGTAAATGTGATTGAGACCGTGAGGCCCTACAAAATGCTCGATATGAGAGATCTCAAAGAGAAAACTCAAATAATCCCATCCTCTGAGACTTTAATCAGCATAGACCTATTTATTATAGTGAGTTGGAATGCTCAGGTCTAGCTGTAATCACTTGGGTCGTTCTCACAGGGTGATTACTTTTTCCCACTGTGACAGGCTCGCTAAAGGTACACAAATCTCAAAACTTAGAAAAAAGCTTCGAGGGTCTAGATTTCTGATTGTCTGTAAAAGACAAGAGCATACTCTCCTACCTCTCAGATTTTTCTGAAAACACAAAAGACAAATTTGTTCATTAACCAAATAGCAAGTTAGGTGCCTACAAAATAATGAATTTAAAGAATACACGATGTTTGGTCGATTTTCTTTAGGCAACCTACAAAAACAATGCATCAGTAGTCATATTGTTTTCATTCTTTGACAAGCGTATGTTTGATTGATAAATTCTTTGACAAGCATCCTATAAGAAACTGGTTAAGCTGTAAAAATACCAAGTAGACAGAAGATAATTCAGAGTTAGTGTTAGCGTGATCAAAATTTTAACTCAAAAAAATACGTGAAAAGTGAAACTTGCTTTTAATCTAATAGAAAATAGAGTCGTACGACAATTCTCATTGAATGAAATGACAAAAGGGTTTATCGTACGAGTCAGAAATGAGCATAGGACGACAGAAGATAAAATCAAATAACCAAAAATAGTATGTCATACGAGTCCATATTCTGATTCGTACGACAAATAATAGGATTTAATATTATGTCATACGATAAATGACAGGCTTCAATATAATATCGTACGATGCAGTGAAACTATTCGTACGATATTTCACAGAGATTGTACGGAAGAAACCTGTAGGATAAAAAGTGTGATTTTGAGGCTGAAAAAGTAGTTTTCTACCCCATGGTGGGTGCCAAAAATGTGTGTGTGAAAAGTGGACCTGTATCTATAATACACAACACTTCAATTAAGTCATTACATGTATGGTTAGACAGATATAAGCATGAATATGAAAGCCATAAAAAATCAACCCATTGCCTTCTAAAAGATGTGAGTATAAGATTGCTCTCAGATTTGCATTAGCAATCCAGTGACTAGACAACACCAAGATGAAGTATTTTAATCTATATGATCATGATATTAATGCTAGATGGATGCAAGATTATTCTAAAAAGATTTAAGCAATAAATGATCTAAATGATTTAAACAATATGAAATAACTAATATGCAATATATCAATGCAAATTCTCAATGAACCTAGAGAAAAAACAACATAATAACAATATATTCTCCAGGAAATTTTTTAATGAGAGATGAAGGCTTGAATTTATAGAAAATTCAGAAAGAAACCAAAGGCTGAGATCAAATGATGATGAGCAGTCAAGATTTTTCAAGAGGAAGCACAATCCAGGTGAATTGATGTGATTGGATGCTTTTCTCAGTTTTTAAAGGAAATTGAACTAAAATTAAGATAAAATCAGAAAAAAATGATTTATTCTCTATTTCATTCATTTTTAAGATTTAATTGTTTTAATTGCTTTCTTTGAGATTATTCATCAATTTTTAATTTGTTTTTTTCAAGATTATCTCCAATTGATTTCTTTTCTCAAATTTTTAATTCTTTTTTGGTCAATTAATTTCTTTTTTGATTTATTTCCATTTTTGAAGATTTGTGCTCATAATTTCCAATTCCTCTTTCTTGATTTGTTCCCTTTTTTGAAGATTTATGGCAATTTTTATTTATTTTTCAAATTAATTCATCTTTTTGATGATTTAATGGCGAATTGATTTATTTAATTAAATATGCTAGGATATTTAATAAAATAAATAAGATAATTGTTTAAAATGATTTACTTGGAATGATTTAATTAATTAAATAAACATTTAATTAATATTGAGTTATTAATTTGCCATGTGACATTTGATGATTAAAGAATTAATTGTGTGCTCAAGATTTATTTAATTGCCTTTGGTTAGGACCTTGGTGATGTTGTCAAGATTAGGGGCTCATGGTTTAGATGACCATTTTTAGGGTATTACATCTACAACCAAGTTAACTTCCATGAAATAAGAGCAACATAGATAACTCAATTGTTTACACTTGTCAGACATATAAAAATGTTTCGAATGACTATGTCCCATAGCATAGTGACAAGTTAACACCATTTAATCCATAATTACACATAATAACCATCCACATAACTAGAATGCACAACTCATAAGGCCACATGTGAGCATGTCTAATGCTCAGTCATAGATAACATGCACGATCAACATCTATATGCCTGATCTCAGAACAATAATATGATCATAAATATCCAATATCTCACTCAAAGGCTTGATGGTGCTAGGGCACACCATAGCGGTGCTACCTTCCATACAAGACCTTCATGAACATCCCTTGTTGAGTAAGGTGGTTAGCCTCCAAGATATAGTCACCACACATAGGTAGGTAGTGGATCCTAGCTGCATCACAACCTCACATACCCCCATCCTCAAGGTTCCCTACATCTACTTCCTCGTATACACTCAACCAAGACCGTCTCATACGTCCTTGGAGAGGAATTCACATTTTAACACAAGACTAGCATATGAAAACAATAAGGATAAACCAGTTTAGCCACCAAAGTACAGATGAATAAAGATAATCAACCATCATTCTCAATAGTAAGGCAATAAAATAATCCAAAATTTGCAACACCAAATCAAGCAAGCAAAAGATCACAAGATCGTGGGTAAACCTTCAAAGTCAAAATAGAATAAATTGCTGGTCCACAAAGAAATAAATAAAAATATCACAACTGCACATAACATCACTATGTGACTAGCATCTAGCCACCAACGAGGAAGGAAGGAACAATCGTCTAGCTATTGCAGTAGCTCATCATGTGGTGCAGCCTAGTCACACATCCACACGACATGGCAGTATGCACCTCGACATCACCCCGCATCACGTCATCACATAGCATGGCTCTACCCTAAATCAGTTGGTAGGCCGCATGGTAATGTCTACTACATCCCAAATCGTGTCTCAGCATTACATGGCTATACTCCAAGTAGAAAAGGCATGCAACGGACGTATCCCACATGGTAGTGTACCTCGCGAAAAAGGGCATGCGCAAGTCATACCCCACACAGCGACGTACCTCTCTGGATACTTGCTATAAGCTAGAGGTATACATGGCTAAGGTCCACCCACATGTCTACCAACGCTGGCCAATTGGTAGCTCATGTGAAAAATAACATACCTTTCATGAAGACAAGGCAAAAGATCCTCCAATAAAAACCATCATTCTACTCAAGAACTATCATCAATATGCTCAAACAAAGGAGTGGAATAGGTTGGCACACATAAACCTTATGAATTGGTTCATCAAAAGGGAAAGTATTGAGTACACCTTTAATACAGTTTCATTATATAACTATACTTTTCCTCGAAATAGAGAAGCTAAATTCGCTTCGCGTCGACATTACTCATACGTTGATCCATACTATTCAGGGAATGGTGACTTCTAATACTACCCCTTCACATACTGACTTATCAACAACCCATGGGTCGGCGCTCAGTAAGGAAACAAATAAGCAACATCACACAAAGAGTATGGTTTCCCACACTCATAAGAAAACATATCCTCCATGGTTGATTACTTCACCATCCCATGGGCACACATAGCAAGAATGGGTTTCTTACAATACACAAGGAATAGCACCATTACTGGTTTAGTCACATTTACAGGGAGTAATTTTCAGTATGCTATCATCTACTCAAGGAAAGTTCTAATTATGCTTTCCACATGAATAACTGAATCATGTTAATTCTAGATACAAGTACTAAAATTCTTAACAATTCACCATTACATAAGGAAATACCATCATTCCTATATCTTTCTCTAATTCCACTAAGCATTTGAATTCACATTACTAACTAAGCAATTTTCTTTCAGAAGCTTAAGACTTCCATTTTTCCATAAGAAGCCCAAAAGAAAACATACAGTTTCATATGCATTATAAAAATTCTTTTTAAATCAATGCATTCTTAGTAGAATTTCTAAACATCTTATGTTTTAGGCAAAGAGAAGGGAAAGAGAGTTTGATAATCAAACTATTTCCTAAAAATACACAAGATTAACAAGATCATAGTACAAGATAAAAATTCTCACTATAAGTCTATCATTTTAATTGCATGGTTTTCATTTTTCTACTCTTTTAGAAAGATGCCAAATGGCCTAACAAGACATTTCCAATTATTATGGTTGCAACAGAATGTTCTAGTTTTCCAAACAACAGAGATCAAAATAGGTAATCTTATCAATAATGCAAGACCTCATGCAAGCACTCACTACTCTTAGTTCAATACAAAACATATCATAATCTACAACCTATCATTGAAAATTCAAGGTATGGTAAGAAGATAAGCGAGGAGCTATCAACTAAATAATACACATTAATGCATACACATCAAACAAGCTTTTCATTCGCATTTTCTAAACATAATAAGGAAACTACATATATCCAAAGGCAAGTTCAATGGAGCATTGCTAAAATAGATCCTCAATCAAACTGGTTTAAAGAAGCACATAAAACAATCTTTCATGGAACACATTAATACACTCTCAAAGCTACTATAACATGTTCCCTTTTGGTACTTCTTTTACAAACAAAGCAGTTTCACATAATTCAACTATTCACATATTAATGCACCTTACTTAAGATAGAATTTAATTATGTTACTCCTACGAAACACATGGAGAATTCTTTAATGTAACATAATTCTTTTTTTTATCCTCAATAACCAATAAGAACTTTCAAACCAAAGCCCTTTTATAATCTAAAAACACATAAGCATTATAAGGCTCACACAAGGGCTCAAGGCATCACAACCTTCTCTCGCAAAAAGAAAACTCAAATAAGAGATAATTATGCATATCAAAATGTTTTAATTTCTAGAGAGAGAGAGGAGGAAGGGTGATAATCATTCAATATCTACCACACTAGTCCTTCAAGCGATCAACACTAAGTTGGATCATAACCTTAAACAAGCACATTTCGTACTTTTTGATTCAAGACAACACTAACCAACCCAAACGGATTAGTCAAAAGAGTACAACAATCAATAAGGAAGGTACATATGACTCTCTTTTAGAATAAGAGAAATCATAGACCAAGACCTCAATAAGAAGACCAAGCACATATAATCACTCCAAAGCACCCACATCAAGAAGGTGAAAACAAGGTGTGAACCCACACGTTACACACAAGTTAAGGTCTGCTCAATCACACACATACAAAGAGGAGGACAAGCATACAACATAAGGTTGATACACCTCATACCAACTCAGGGCACAAGCGAAACCAGAGATCCCAGTGTTTGCAACTTGGCTTTGATACCAAATGTAATGCCCCGCCAGGAAACCATGAAGGGATAAAGCTAAAACACACAAATGGAGTGTAATTTTTTTTTTAAAAAAATAAGACACAACATAATGATACAATGAGTTATCAAAAGCTTAGATAACACAACAGAAGACTAAACAAAACCTAAGGAGTTTCCCAACGTGATTACGTAACTTAACATCTAACTCAAGTCATGACATTTGACCTAGTAAAGCAGGTCAACTAAATTTCATGTTATTACTTTAAACAAGGATATAATTTGTTCAGTAGATTAACATTATAGATAATAGGACGCGTTCATCCATTATGGTTGAAGATGAGTTTAACATGAGGAAATTTACCCATTAAAGTTAAGACATAGATAACATATTAATTCATCCATTAAGGTTAAAATATAGTTAACTTGATGAGTTCATGCATTTTAGTTAAAATATAGCTAATATGATGAAGTTCATTTATTAAGGTTAAAATGTAGATAACTTGATGAGTTCGTCCATTATAGTTAAAATATAGCTAATATGATGAAGTTCATTTATTAAGGTTAAAATGTAGATAACCTGATGAGTTCATCCATTATAGTTAAAATATAGCTAATATGATGAAGTTCATCTATTAAGGTTAAAATGTAGATAACAAAATGAAGTTCATCCTTTAGAATTACTATTCAGGTAACATGACAAGTTTATCCAATAATTTTTAACCATTCATTACGTTCAATTTTACATTAAACACATGCCATGCATCTTGTTCCAAAACACACTATAATTTCATCATAACTAATGAGACCTTTTCATGCATACTTATTTTCATTAACAATAACATAAATCTCATCTAATCCATTTATACATTCTATCAAAATGCCATCCATACATGCTAACACTAAACATGAAACATAAGAATAAAAGCATCACATAACACCAAATTGATATCGGAGTTCACCCCCTAAAGGGCTACATCTCTGGGTCTGCTCAACTACAAGACCCCTTTGATCATTTAAATAAGTTAAGGATACATAAGTTTCACATCATTTACAATCCTGCCATCAAGATAAACATAACCAAAATACAAATGACCACATCGGTCAAATACATACATAAATGATTCCTGAATAGGAAAGGATCCAACTGAACATAATAAAAGCAAATACAAGGTCCATTGCCTGACAGTACTCTAACTAGAGACCTGACTAGTTATGGTCAACCACAAATCAACACTCGACACCCACATAAAGGACAAGACCAGCTATAACACCATCACAAGGCAATAGTCAAACTCGAGACCGAGGACAAAAATAGGTACCCCAAATCAACCAAAACGACAGGGTCCAAACAAACAAATCAAGGCCTTGCCATTACTTAAGCAAAAGCGAATACATAAATTAAACTTGCATAGGCAATAATTGGAAAAGACAATCTTCTTTCCTATTGATTTAAACAATAAAAGTCGATCAAGTTTTCTAAATGATTTAAGTTTTCAAGATACATTAATAGAAAAATCACCATAGCAAGGTGAATACAATACCTCAATTGCAATAGTACCATTTGTCTACTCTCAATACAGAGGAAAACAAATATAAACTAAACCATTTATTTTACTAAATGAAAATCTCATTAACTTACCAATTTTTCAAATGATACATTATTAAATTTCCAATAATTCCAATAGCATATTATTTAAATTTTCAAAATATCTAATGATAAAATATTTTATCTTTCAATTACTCAAATACTATATTATTTCATTTCTAAAATTTCCAGATGACCTATTATCATTTTATTCTTCAAACAATATATTCCTCAATAATATATTATTTAAAATTTACCGACTAATAAATATATTTTATTTCAAAAATTTCCCAATTAAAATAATATTCTATCTTTTTCCAAAAAGATACTTCCTCATTAGAACAGATACCAAAATTGAATATTAATTAATATATATGTTTTTAATCCATGATTAATAAAATATAAACAATTAATAATCAATAATACTTATAATTAACAAATTAAGTATTAATTAATATATATATTAACATATAAATTATCATGATTAACATATATTTAAAGTATAGATTAATTAATAATTAATAATTAATATATATTAATTAATATTTAATAAAAATTAAACAATTTAAAACCCACATTAAATTTATCATATTATATTTTTTTTGTTTATAAAAAAAATAATAAATAAAAAAAATAAAAAATCTAAACATGCCCAAGGGCAGACCCACGTGGGCCTCCCTTTCCCTAAGGGAAGGCTAGGGAGACCATGTTGTGGTCTCCACCTAGCCTTGGCTGCGTGGAGGCCACGACATGGCCTCACTGCAGGCCTCTCCCCATGGTTCTGGGAACCCTTGCCTCTCCCCAACCATGGGTTGAGGGCCTCGGCTTCATGCCGCCCCCTTCCCAATCAACCAAAAACCCAGGCTGATAAAAATTTTGTTTTATACTTTATTTATTTTTTTTAATTTAAAAAAAAAATAAAAAATAAAATAAAAACAAAAGATACACCAAAGCCCAGCTACTGGGTACTCTTAGACCAACAAGCATATAATTTTTTTAAAACAATACTTAGAAATTTTCTGAGAACAAACTAGGAATATTTTCCAGAATAGCAAAAGATCAACATATACAAAATTTTTAAATTGAAAACACCAGAAAGTCCCAAATATTGAGACTGGTAAAATTTCTATCATTCTTCCATTTCCAATTAACCAAGCACAATAGATCTCTCTGATTAAAGCATGAAATTGAAAGCATTTATTTGGAATTTAAACAAATTTTTATTGTAAATAGGCAACTCAAGTTTATCTTTTATTTTAAAACAACCAGAGCAACCATAATCTAAACTTGGATTGGAAATAGAACAAGAGGGTATTGGATTGGAAATAAAATTACAACTATTTCATTTTCCCCAAACAGATGAGATTGTTAATCTTCACAAACACATTTGTTGAAAATCCAAAACAGTTTCTTTAAAACAAAGAAGCCAATGAAATAAACCAGAGGCCTACTTGGTTCAGCAATCCTGGCAAGATTGAAGGAGAGCCCAACCTGCAAGCTCCAAAAATCTCTTCTCCTCCAAAATCCCCAAATTTTCATTCCACAAAAATATTTTTCCCCAAATATTTTCCAAAAATAATCCTCCCCTATTTTTCCAAAAACCCTAGGTTAAATGCCAAGTTTTTGACCAAAAATCTCCTTTCTAAAATAAAGATACTTTTACACAATTTATTTCTAATTTCAAAAAATCAAAATGCCTCTTCCTCATTTAATTTCTAATTTTCCAAATTAACACAACTTAACATTTAAATTTCAAAAATATTATGAGGGCAATATATATTTTTTTATTTAAAAAAAATACCCAAATTAATCTTTCACACTTTATCAAATATATATTAACTTGCTTTTCTAATTAAAATTGATTTTCTTTAAATAATTAAAATCAACCTTTCTATTTTTAAAAGGAAACGAGATTAAATTAATTCTATTTCAAATTAATTTAAATCTTTCCTTTCCAAAAGCATATCTAAGTAAATTTATCAATTAATTTAAACTAGCTACCAATTTGAATTGAGCAATTCTAAATAACTATTAATCACATAAAGGGAACCTATTTAATTTAGTCCCTTAATTTTTAATGCATAAACACAACTTAATAAAATAAAATAAAAAGGATTAATTACTCAATTTAACCACACACATAAAACACGCAATCCAAGAAAGCCAACCAAACAGGTGACCTGCATACCCAACCAAAGGAATATTGACAGATGATTGACAATGCTCTCTTGAGCAGGACTAGGGTCAAATGAGGGTCTTACGACCACCTAATCCAAATTCTAAGGACCAAAGAGGTACACTCAAACCTACGAATCCGAGCGGAGATGAACCTCGCACCCATGCAGTACTATACCTGAAATCTCCTGCAACCAAGAGTCATACATGCATACATATATAAACTTAATGAAAGTGTTAGCCTGAGATAAATAACACAAAATAGGAGAACTAATAAACTTGCATACAAACTGGTGCGAAAACCACATTAACAGGTATGCTCTAAAATCAAAACAGCTGACTATAACACTATAATATGATAAACAAACCAAGGTCAAACCGGGTTGGTCAAACCGAGATTGAAAATTGATTAGGGCAGGGGTACTACATAGTCTTAGGGTTATGTCAAGCTCTTAAACTTTTTTTTTAGTGAAACCTCATTGTTTATTCTCCTGGAGTCTCTCTTATGCTGACAATGGTCTACCTTAGCTATATCAAAACTAAACTACTGATGTTCTATTCATAACTCTAAATAATATATCATTTTATTAGCCCACCATATGACCCCTTATGTGTCATTAGAGGTCATATTGTTTCCTAAGAGGTCATATGGTGTCCTATGAACCCTTAGGACACCATATGACCCCTTAAGACATCATACAACCCATAACAATACCATATGGTGTCCTAAGGGGTCATACGATGCCATATGACCCCTCAGGACACCATACGACCCATAACAACAACATATGGTGTCCTAAAGGGTCATATGGTGTTCCATGACCCCTTAGGACACTATTTGGTGTCGTTATAGGTCCAATGGTGTGCTAAGGGATCATATAGTGTCCTATGACCCCTTAGATGCTGTTAGGGGTCATATTGTGTTCTAAGGGTCATATGGTGTCCTATGACTCCTTAGGACACCATATGATGTCGTTATGTGTCTTATGGTGTCCTATGACCCCTTAGGACACCACATGGTGTCGTTAGGGGTCATATGGTGTCCTAAGGGGTCATATTGTTTCCTATGACCCCTTAGGACACTATTTGACCCCTTAAGACTCCATATGGTGTCATTATGGGTCATATGGTGTCCTAAGAGGTCATATGGTGTCCTATGGTGTCCTATGACCCCTTAGGACTCCATATGACCTCTTATGTGTCATTATGGGTTATATGGTGTCCTATGACCCCTTAGGACTCCATATGACCTCTTATGTGTCATTATGGGTCATATGGTGTCCTAAAGAGTCATATGGTGTCCTATGACCCCTTAGGACACATGCATGGATCCCTAGGAAACCATATGACCCCTAAGAATACCATATGACCCTAGAGAGGGGGAGAGGAAGAGGAGAAGGAGAGACAAGAGATAAATGAGAGAAAGAGGTATGGAGAGAGAGAGGGGAGATAGATATAGAGAAGGGGAAAGGGAGGGAGAGAGAGAGATGGAGAGAGAGAGAGACGAAAATAAAGGGAGAGATTGAGATAGAGAGCGACACAAAGAAGGGGACTCAAAGAAGAGAGAGAGAGAGAGAGAGAGAGAGAGAGAGAGAGAGAGAGGACACCATATGACCCATAACGACACCATATGGAGTCCTAAGGGGTCAAATGGTGTCCTAAGGGGTCGTAGGAGACCATATGACCCCTTAGGACACCATATAGTGTTGTTATGGGTTGCATGGTGTCCTAAGGTTTCATATGGTCTCCTATGACTCCTTAGGACTCCATATGATGTTGTTATGGGTTGTATGGTGTCCTAAGAGGTCATATAGTGTTCTATGACCCCTTAGGATACCATTTGGTGTCATTATGGGTCATATGGTGTGCTAAGGGGTCATATGGTAATGAGAAAGGGAGAGAGGGAGGGGGAGGAGAGAAACAAAGGTAATGAGAAAGGGAGAGAGGGAAAGGGAGAAGAGAGGTAGAGAATGAGAGAGATATACACCTAAGAGAAGGGGAGAGTGAGATAGAGAGATAGAGGATGAGAGGGAGAAGGAGAGAGATGGAGAGAATGAGAGAGATATACACCTAAGAGAAGGGGAGAGTGAGATAGAGAGATAGAGGATGAGAGGGAGAGACTTCAGAGATAAAGAATGGGAGAGAGAGGGAGAGAGAGAGAGAGAGAGAGAGAGACTTAAGTGAAAAATAGAGACTTGATTCTCTCCCCTTCTCTCTTCCTCCATATCCCTTCTTCTCTCCCTCCCTTCCTCCCTCCCTCCCTCATTCTCCCCCCTCTCTCTCTCTCTCTCTCTCTCTCTCTTAGTCTCTATCGATCTATCTCACTCTCCTCCTCTCTTAGGTGTATCTATCTCCCATTACATCCCTCTACTCCCCCTCTCTCCCTCTCCTCCATACCCCTTCTTCTCTCCATCCCTCCCCCGTCCCTTCCCCCTCCTTATCTCTCCCTCCTCTCCCTCTCTCTCTCTCTCTCTCTCTCCCTCCCTTTACCTCTCTCTCCCTCTCTCCCCTTCTCCCTTCCTCCATACCCTTTCTTCTCTCCCCCCTTCTCTCCCCCCATCCTTCTCTCTCTCTCTCTCTCTCTCTCTCTCTCTCTCTCTCTCTCTCTCTCTCTCTCTCTCTCTCTCTCTCCCTACCTACCATAACATTTTTAAGGCATAGGAGCGTGTACGCACTACTTATTAGTTGTAAGCATGTACAGGGTACTGAGCCTCTTAGTTTGTTACCCTGCCTTAACATTTTTAAGGCGTAGAAGTGCATACACGCTACTTATTAATACAGGGTAGAAAAAAATACCATTGGGGTTGCCAACATTTTAGGGACTAATAGTGCGCACGCGGTTATTAATATAGCACGTACGCGGTACTCAGACATAGTTTTATTTGGCCAAGAGCCTCAACAACCTCAAAAGAAGTTTATGAGGTCGTTGAAGGCCCCACTGCAACTGTGTCTGTACTTCTATCACTGTTTTATACATAGAAGTAAGTGAATTTTTTGTTTTTGCATGATTTCAAATGATTGAAGAGTTGTTCTTATTAGTTTTGTCAATATTATTGTGATTGTTTAATAGTTTTGATTCAAAAAAATAATGATAAGATGCATATTTATGGTTATTTGTTTTTTTATAAACTTTTGTTTACATATATATGTAATATGATTCTATTTAGCACAACTGATATCAACCATGGGAAAGAACAAACGAGGAACAATGGAACAACGAGAGGCTGAAAAGGAAAGACAAAGGCAATGTATGAAGAAATTACGTGACATAAGAATAATGGGAGAAGAAGGTATGTCATTCTCAACATCTCAATTCAATTTACCAAATGAACATAATGCACCTAATGCAATTGAAGAAGAGACATTTGATTTACCATATGAACCTAATCCAATTGAAGAAGATACCACATTGAATAATCAATTAAATGATGAACATACACCTTCTCTATTTGATGAATTGAATGTACACAATGCACCAATGTTAACACCTCCTAGAATCATTCGTAGGAAAACAAAGTATCTAATTGACATTGATGAGAATATATTGAAGCCAATGCCCAATAAAATGAATGAATGAGCTTGTAAGAGAATGGTTGAAAGAATATGGAAAAACTATTTTGAAAACTTAAATCAAACTGCAAGATGTCAATTAATTGTTCAAATGATTAAAAAATTGAATTAATTCTAGGCCTAAGATCATTTGAAAGTAATAGTGAAAGAACTATTGTGAGAAATCTATTTGATGCATATCAAGCTATTGGTTCAAAATCATGTACTAAAGACTCTAATGCTACTCGACGTGTCATTACATCAACCATAATGAGCAAGAAAATAAAAAAAGATCATTTGATAAGCAAAACAAGTAAGTCATTAAACGTTAGTAGAACAACATTAAGTAAAGCATTACAAAGGTGAGAAAAAATAGAGGAACCTAACAATAATTCTCTTTGGGCATTCTCGGGTAGACTACCACACAAAGACAAGGTTGTTGTTGATGCACTAAGAACATTAATTAAAATTTTTTGGCATGACAACACAAGAGTTTCGCCCAACCAAAGAGATGTTGTTAGAAGGCAAATCGGGTCTACAAATCTTGAGCCACATGCCAAACACTATTTGGATATGACTCAAACTAAATTTTATGAAAGATTCTTTCAAAAGTTCCCTGAAATAAGAATTTCTCAAAGATTTTTTGAAATGGCAAAACCTTTTTATATTAAGATTAATCATGTATGCACCACGTGTTGTTGTAGGATGCATATTGAATTTTCCACGCACTATGATATTTTTTTGTCATATTTGTTCTACTTTGCACACTAATGATGTTTTGTAGGAATGTAATATACAAGCACCTCCTAAGTTGGTAAGAGAATTTATTTCATATGTTCTATGTAATAGACATGATGGTTGCATTTATTATAAGATGCCTTGTTTGGAAGGTTTTTGTGCTATATGTGGTGGTTTGCAACATTTACCAAGATGTGTACATTTGGAGAGCACACATGAAATTGGTAGGAAACTAGTTTCTTTTGGAAAATACAAGACAATCACATATGGAGTTAACGATGGAAAAGATTTGAAGAGATGTGAGCTAGTGAAAAATGATATGTGTAGCTGAATTTATGAAAATGTTTCAAGAGAAACTAGTTTATGAGTACATAATGCATACACATAGAGCTCAATGGTTAGATGATAAATTCAAGTTATGTAAGGACACATTTCCTCTTGGCACCATTGTCTCTATCATTGATTTTGCTGAAAATTATACACTACAACCTCAAAATGAAGTGCAATCTATGTATTATCATTCTACACAAGTTTCTATTTTTGTACACATAGCATTCATGCACGTAGATAATAGCACACAGGAGGATAGAAAGGTTGTAAGAGAGTATCACTTCTACATAAGTGATGATCATACTCATTCATCAGAATTTGTACACAGATGTTTTAAAGTTTTCTTTGATAGTTTAAGGGAAAGGAACATACGATACAACCGACACTTAATATGGTCAGATAATTGCACTGCACAATTCAAGAATGCAAGGTTGTTTTATTGGTTGACAATGATACATATGAAAAGTGGTGTACAACATTTTTGGAATTTCACTGAGGTTGAACATGGTAAGGGAGAGCATGATGGTTCAGGAGCATGTGTAAAAAGAGCCCTAGCTAGAGAAGAATTGAAGTACGAAGGTGGTGCTGAGTTGATAGATGTAGAAACAATTGTGTGATGGTGTAAGTCTACAATGGGTCTAGGTAATCCAAGTACGTCAATGGTTGATAGATATTTTTGGTTGATCACTGAATCTAACATTGAAAACTATCAAGGTTGTTGCAGTATCGAGTGACATGCACTCATTTATGAGTTCAAATGCAAGTTCACTAGTAACTTATATGAGACAAATTGTATGTTTTTTCTCTTCATGCATGTATTGTTTGTGGGAAGAATGTGAATCACAAGAGTGGGACAAATGGTCTTGTAGACCGTTGGTTCCCATTGATACATATCAAATTCCCAAAGCACTACAATTGAGCCAGATGGAGACATCAGAGGATTTTGACCATGTGTCCGACCTAGTGGATTCATGTGATTTTTTGAGTTAATTTTTTTGCAAGTATTATTTTTGGTTCATTTTGTTGTACATCATACTTTATTTTTGGTATTAATTATCACTTTATAAAATGCAGGTCATGTGTATGCAGTTGTTGCAGAAGAGAACAATAAAGAAGGAACAAATTACTATTTGTGTTGTTGTGTTGATCCTAAGAGAAAATTGACAACCACAATCATTGACGGAGAGGGTATTGAGTACCCAATAGGGTTTGTTGTCGTGACAGGAACATGGCTTAGGAGATACCCTATCAAGAATTCTGATGTTTGGTTGTTCGAGGACTTTGAAACACACATACATATTCTTCATTTCTCTAACCTTGTTGTTGCAACAAATATTCATTTGATGAAGTATCGTGGTAGACCTCATAACAAGATTTTATGGAAAGTTCATGAATCTGACCACGAGGCAATACTTGACACAATACGGGTTAGAGCCAATCTTGAAGGCTCACTTGATTGATTCTATGGTTTAGAATAGAATGATTTAGATAATTTTGTATATATCATCGATGAATTGTTCTATATTCATTTTTTGTATATATAAATGCCCATGAGTTGATTTTTACATGTTTAGGGGCATAATTTTAGTTATTTAAATGACAATGAGCTGATTTGTACATATGTAGATGCCAAATTTTGTATATTAAAATAGCGATGAGCTGAATCGCACATATTGTAATGCCAAATTTTGTATAAAAGCCCATGAGATGATTTGTAAGACATTTTTTTGTATATTCAAATAGCTAAGAGCTGATTTGACCATATTTAGAGACAAATTTTTGAATAATACGTGACAATGTTTTGTGTCTATGTTTTGTGACTATGTTTTGAGTTTATGTGATATGATAAGGTCAATCATGAGCATTCTTGATTCTTTTATAGTCATGGAGAATTATTTTAGTCATTACTGGGTCATAGGGGTCACAGATTGAGTCTAGATACAATTTTAGCAAAAAATGTCATTATTGTCAAAAAAGTAGTCAAGAAACTTGTACATCGTGTCAAAAAAGTAGTCAAGCAACTTGTACATCACGCCGATAGGGTATGACTCTCAACATTCTAACACTTTGGGATGCATGAGAGGAGCATGCCTAGCGTAAAACTGCCCACATGGACATGTTCATGACATCAGTTTGTGTACACGATGAACCAAATCAATTCTAGCCTATCTTGCAACTTTGCATTGCATGCAACTGATGGTTTTTGCAGCAGGCAAAAAAATGATACGAATTGAAACTGGCCCCGAGTCGTCAAAAATAGAGAGGCCATTTTAGAGGAGCCTCATGCGACCCCACATGTTTAAACAGATCGATCATATGTGTCCTGGATTGGAAGAAACAATCTGTCAAAGTTTGACAAATTTTTTGACTCAGGGCACTCAAGAGATCGCGTTGGTAGAGTATGACTCTTGATGTTTCAATGCTTTGTGATGCATGAGAGGAGCATGCCTAGCATAAAATTGCCCACCTAGATTCACTCGTAATGTTGGTTTGTGCACACGACGAACCAAATCAATTGTAGCCTATCTTGCAACTTTGCATTGCATGCAACTAACAATTTTTGCAGCAGGCGAAAAAATGCTACCAATTGAAAATGGTTCTAATTCGTTAAAAACTGAGATGGACCATTATAGAGGAGCCTCACACAACCCCACAGGTTCAAATAGATTTATCATATGTGTCTTGGATTGGAAGAAATTGTTCATCAAAGTTTGAAATTTTTTTGGAATCAGGGCAGTTGAGAGATCGCGCTGGCAGGGTATGACTCTCGATGTTACGACACTTTGGCATGCATGAGAGGAGAATTCCTAGCGTAAAATTTCCCACCCGGACATGTTCATGATGTTGGTTTGTGTACATGATGAACCAAATCAATTCTAGCCTATCCTGCAACTTTGCATTGCATGCAACTAACGATTTGTGTAGTAGGCAAAAAATGCTACCAATTGAAAATTGCTTTGAGTTGTCAAAAAATGAGATAGGCCATTGTAGAGGAGCCTCACGCGACCCTATAGGTTCAAATAGATAGATCATATGTGTCTTACATTGGAAGAAACAATCTGTCAAAGTTTGACAATTTTTTGGACTGAGGGCACTTGAGAGATCGCATCGGTAGGGTATGACTCTCGACTTTCTGACGCTTTGAGATGCATGCGAGGAGAATTCCTAGCATAAAATTTCCCACCTAGATGTGCTCATGATGCTGTTTTTTGTACACAACGAATCAAATCAATTCTAGCCTATCCTACAACTTTGCATTGAATGCAACTGACAATTTTTCTAGTAGGCAAAACAATGCTACCAATTGAAAATGGCTCTGAGTGATCAAAAACTAAGATAGGCCATTGTAGAGGAGCCTCACACAACCCAAAAGGTCCAAACAAATCAATCATATGTATCCCGGATTGGAAGAAACAGTCCGTCAAAGTTTGATAATTTTTTGGACTCAGGGCACTTGAGAGATCACGTCGGTAGGGTATGACTCTCGACGTTCCGACACTTTGGGATGCATTAGAGGAGCATTCCTAACGTAAACTTACCCACCTAGATGCACTCATGATGTTGGTTTGTGCACACGACAACCAAAAATTGACCATTGCGAGCATGAGGGTGCTCTCGCACCACACACATATTGTTGTTTATATTCATATTGTTGATTACATAGACAAAATTCATTTAAATTTATAAAAGGGCAGCCACCAAATACATCGAATACACAATAATGAACTGAATACAAGGAGTTTTGTAGGGTTAATTCAACATTTTAGAATTTTTATCAAATCATATTCCACGATTGCAATGTTTTATATCATATATTTTTGTTGTTTATATTCATTATTATTGATTACATAGGAAAATGATCAATTAACTTTATAAAAGGACAGCCACGAAATACAATGAATACACAATAATGAACTCGGTATACATTTATTGGGTCGAATATCAACATTTATATATATCAAAAAAAGGCATGTCTGCCAAGCCAATACAAGTATTACAAAAATGTGGCATGTGCCATGTCCAAATTGATATACAATAAAAATGTAGAATATATCTACATGTATTGGTCATTCTATGACCACAACTAACACTATATGATCTTAAACTTATGGTGGATCATCAAAATCGAGCCTCTTTGATGCAGTACGTGGCTCTGTAGATGGTTGCAAAACCACAATTCAAAAGCCAAGTTAGAATTATTTTGTAGAAAATAGTTCACAATTAACAACATAACTATCCATTTAACTATAATTCCTTTGCAATTGAAATATAGATTACCTCATCGGCTGATCTTGGAGCTAATGTCTTCACTCTCCTCTCCTTGTCACTCTTAGGAGTTTTCTTGAAGACATACTTAAAAGGATCCATGTTATGGTCGTACCGTGAAGGGGTCTATTGTAGATTAAATGTACAATTAATACAATGTAATAACATAAATACATCAAAAACACTTAAAAGCTATAATATAGAGAACAATGATGTACCGGTGCTAGAGATGCTTCTACAATGGATTGAGGATGGCTCACCATCGATGGAGAAACTGTCGCTATTACCTATACAAAAAATGATCAAAGATTAAATACAATTAATATAATGATAAGTATTGTAGGTTAAAAACAATTAATGTAATATATCAAAGAAAAGTGTACTAGATCCCAAGATGCTCTCCAATGCATGGAGGAGGGCTCACCATTGATGAAGCAACTATGGATATTTCATGTATGAAAAAATTATAAGATTATAATATATCACAAGTTCACATGTATGCATGCATATAATCATGAAATCAAGAAAATAAAGTAGAGGTACATACCTCCACCCTCTCTTGATCCACGGGTGAATCTGGTGCATTCAACAAATCCACATAGCTCAATGGTCGATGTATATGTAAAATAGACAAAAATACTAATCAATCTACAAACCCCAACTAATACTTGATTTCAACATTTTCAAACAATTGTACAACTAAAAATGTGTTCAATTGCCTTCTTCCCACATTTTGGCGTCTTCTAGGAATTCTTTTTCTTAGGAAAAGGCCTAGACACGGAGGGGGTACCCTTAAAAAACAAAATTAACATGAGATATTAGTACAGATAATATATATTAAACATTTAATTTAAAAAATCTAAAATGAAACAACTTGCATATTCCATAAAAACAATACATAAAAATGGTTGTACAAAATATGATACCATATAGCCTTGTAGGCCAAAATCGATCACTGAGAGCGTGATGTCATCAATTTGAGACATTTGGTCCCCTGTCAACACCTACAAACCAAAAATTGGACCAAGCATTAAAGATAGTATATCTTGTAATATTTTTGAATTCAAAGTGTACTATTCTATTTTAACATGTTACAAAATTTATACCTCTGGCATCGAGGTTGCAACCGTAGTAACTACGGGAGGAGTATGGGATACCGCTGCTGCATCTTGAAATGCATATTATTTGTCTCAATTTAAATCGATGTATAAATGAAAATTAATTTATGTAATTACAAATTTAAAGTGACTGATAAATAAAATGCTATGAATTCAAATCAACACACCTGTGTCTATAGCTGATGGGAAAACACCATGTCCATCAACTCATCTGTCAACACCAAATCCTCAGTCGTGTGGGCCTGGCATCTACTCCCACAAATCATGCATGAATGAGATGTGGATCCATCTGCACCGACCCCATCATCCATCCCTGAGCATACCCCCGAGCAACTGACACACATATGCTCAATGGGCTCTTTGTTGCCACCTAGAGCAACTAATGGCTCATCATCCAGTACAATAGGGTGTGCTAATGACATCCCATGCTTGATGATGGCACTAGTCAATGTTGTGGCCATCTGAAGAGTTTGTAGCTCCATCGAATCTTTCATCTCTATTGGGACAACCTGATGCACCTTGGGTTTGGGGGCTAGGGGCGACAACTCTTCAGGGCTACTCAGCTATGGGCTCCAGGTCTATCTTGGGCAGAGCCGCCACCTCTACCATGGAACTCTCTCATGTCAAAATAGTTTGGCCGCACATTGAGCACAAACTCACAGTATACTTTTCTCAAAAAAAAATGGTACCTCATAATTATTACAAGGTGGATCATCAAAGACCATCCACCACTTCTGCCAAAAAAGATTGTTCATTTGCACATTGGTACACCAATGTATGGGAAACCTCTTTGCATTAAGAGGTAACAACTCACCAGTTTTAGGATCAACAAAAAGGGCATATATTTATTTTTTACGAATTTTTTTTTTTTTCACTCCCTCGTATGATAACCCATCAGCATAGTATTGACAACACCTATCCCTAAAGTTTCCCCATTTTGTAATTTGTATGGAAACAGCTATGGCACCACTATCTAATGTTTCTAGGCTAGTGGCGAGGGATTTATGACGCTCAAGTTCAGATGTTTTCAATTTATTAATCAGTCTATTTATTTTAGACATGTTTTGCCCTAACTGATTAATTAATTGCTCTTGTGTTTCAGGTGTGCGGTTAAAAGGAGGAATTGGGGGTGTATCTTGTGGGTTTTTAGGAGGTGCATTTTGTTTTTCTTGTTGTGGATTATCAGAATCTAGTTTTTGAAATAAAAAATGAAAAAACCTAATCAAAATTAACGAAATTAAATTCAAAATGTAAAACAAATTGAACAAATGGGAAAGAAAGACAAAAATTAAGAAAAACTAACTTTGATCCATAGTGTCACTCTTTGGAGGAGAAACGAGGCACCCTATTCATAGTTTTGCGGAGGAAATGGGGAAAAAAATGTGGTTGTCACTATAAAATAAGACCCACTTTTTTTTTAAAACATTTTTTGACAAGTATCGCGTATGCGGTCCTTTAGGGCTTATGAGAATGTACACACTCACTTTCCTAAAATTAGCACGTACGTGCTCACTTTCCTAAAAGTAGCGCATACACACTCACTTTCCTAAAAGCAGCACGTACGTGCTCACTTTCCTAAAAGTAGCGTGTACGCACTGACTTTCCTAAAAGCAGCACATACACGCTATCTTTTTTAGGCTCAGGAACAATGGACCTAAACGCGTATGCGGTGATTAGAAATTTTATAACCACGTATGCGCTGCTTATGTTTTCATTTTTTTTTTGGGTGGTGTCCACTTTTCTAACCACCATCTTTATGCACATACCCATGTCTTGGCAAGGAGATTTGGGAGATCACACAGAATGGTGTCACACCCTATAATCTAGAATCTGGCAATCCTTCTCCAACAAACCTGGACAAGGAGCTTGAGAATAATTGTAGAGCAAGAGAAGCCCTCTTGTGTGCACTTTCTAATCAACAAATAATGGGATTAACACACAAATCATCTAGAAAGGCTATATGGGATAAGTTGCAGACTCTTAATGAAGGTGAACCTACAGTGAAGATTGCTAAACTTGATGGTTACCGGGTGAGATATGAAAACCTGAAGATGGAAGAAGATGAAAGGATTACTGCATTCATGCAAAGGGTAAATGAGATTGTTATGGGAATTCAATGTTCTAGTGGAACTCTAAGTGAAGATGAGATTGTTTATAAAGTCTTGAGAGACCTACCATTGGCTTACAAAATTAAGGCTACTGCTATTAATGAGTTGAGAACAATGGATAATACATCTATCAACAAAGATACTTTAGTTGGGAAACTATCTTCTTTTGAGCTTGAGGAATTTGGACCTTCTGGAGATGTGAAGACTGAACCTGCTTTTCATACATCTACATCTACAGCCAATAAGCAAGATTGGAAAGCTTTATATGCAAAAGAATTAGAAGATATGAAGAGAGACGATGATGAGTTTGAGCAACTTGAAGCACTATTTGCTAGAAGAGTACCGAAAGGACCAGTAGGAAGTAAGTATGATGAAAAAGCACCTTTTAAATGTTTTGCATGCAACAAGATTGGTCATTTTGCATCTAGATGTCCTAAAATAAATTCAAGATTTGAAGAAAGAGTTAAAAGATCATTTAAGCCTAACCCTGGATATCATAACAAGTATAGATTCAAGAAAAAAAGAGATAAATCATGGTACATGACGGATGAGAAAGGCATTACTGATCCAGATGATGATCTGACAGAAGACTCTGCTAGTGGATCCGACAATGGGAAGGAATGGGTATTCTTGGCCATCAAGGAAAATGATTCGGCATTGGAAGAGAATGTACCTAAGGAGAAGGTACTTGCTGCTAAAATTGATGACAAGGATGAATGGATAATTGACAGTGGCTGTTCACATCATATGACTGGAGATAAATGGAAGTTTCTGTCTTTGCAAGAATTTGATGGTGGACTTGTTAGATTTGGAGATGACAAGGCATGTATGATTAAAGGAAAAAGAACTATATCATTGGATGGTAAGACAATACTGACAATGTTTATTATGTTGAAGGTTTGAAGCATAATTTTTTGAGTGTAGGACAATTGGTAGACAAGGGATTTCAATTATAGTTTAAGGATGGAAAATGCAAAATCATTAACAGATCTGGCTTGGAGATTGCAACCGGTACACAGACAAAAGGTAATATATTTCATTTGAACTCTGGTGAGAAGACATGTTTGATTACATAGATTGATGAGAGTTGGCTATGACATAAAAGGCCGTGTCATGTGAATTTTGATTGCATTGTGAAGATCAGTTCAACTAAGGTTGTTAGAGATATACCTAAGATTATGAAGCCCTATAATATGATATGTAAAGAATGTCAAATGGGTAAACTGGTCAGAACCTCTTTTAGGAATACACAAGATAAATCAAATGATGTTCTTGATCTAATTCATACTGATTTGTGTGGTCCTGCTAGAGTTAAAAGTTTTCATGGTGATAGATATTTCATGCTAATCATTGATCATTATTCTAGAATGATGTGGGTTACTTTTTTGAGAGAAAAATCTAAAGCATTTGAAAAGTTTAAAATGTTTAAGGCTAAAGTGGAAACTGAGACAAGATTGAAGATTAAATGTTTGAGATCAAATCATGGTGGAGAATTCACATCCGGTGAGTTTAATAACTTTTGTGGCAAGCATGGTATAAGAAGCCAATTTTCTACTCCCCGGACACCTCAACAGAATGTAGTTGTGGAAAGGAAAAACAAAGCTATCTTGGATGCTGCTAAAACAATGATGATGGAAGATAATCTACCTCATATCTACTGGAGAGAAGTAGTGAGTACAACGGTTTATACATTCAATAGAGTACATATAATAGGAGAAACCGGTAAGACACTTTATGAATTATGGTTTGACAATACACCTATAGTTAAGTATTTTAGAATTTTTGGTAGTAATGTTATATTAGAAGAGATGATACTATTGGGACATTTGATCCTAGAT